>NW_028260786.1:0-5000 GCF_056163025.1 Triticum urartu | reverse complement strand
TAGAAGTCGAAGACGCGGAATGATAGTGAATAGAGAGAAAGATTCTTCTGATTTTCTTGTTTCTATCTACTAGACGCCGTAGAGAATTGAGAATTTTCATGTCTTTCAATTCTCGTACTCGTAATTGGAAAGTTATGGAAGGAGACCCATCATTTTGCAATGAAAACAACATATAAAACTCTGGACAATTTCGAAATCAGGCCAAGCGTCTTAATACATATGCAAAAAAATTCATTATTGGCCCACCATTGATTAGAAGATTTAGCTTGTATGAATCGCTATTGGTTTGATACGAATAATGACAATCGTTTCAGTATGTTAAGGATACAGATGTATCCACAATTCATTTAGAGTTACTTAATAGTCTATTTCTTATACCATATCTCTATCCCGTGAAATTCTCGAGCCAAAAGATGGATGCATATGCTGTGTTTCATTTTGCTAAATGATATCAATTAAATGGTGTATCAATTCCATAAATTGCATATAGCAATAAATAAATCAGCAAAATTCTTTCTAATATTTTAGATAGAAGAAACATTTCTTCTATCTAAAATATTAGAAAGAATGTACCCTTCTATCCAAATCCAATTTGCATCGATAAAATAAATCCAAATTCCAGTAGTAGATGAATAATTGCAAATTTGTGTGTGTACGAGATTAGAATAACTTCAAAATAACTGACATAATTTTGTATTTTTCCTGATCAGAAAAATACATGAAAAAGAAAGGAGGTAGAAAAATTTTTGGATTTATGGTTAAAGAAGAAAAAGAAGAAAACAGGGGTTCTGTTGAATTTCAAGTATTCAGTTTCACCAATAAGATACGGAGACTTGCTTCACATTTGGAATTACACAAAAAAGATTTTTCATCGGAAAGAGGTCTACGAAGACTTTTGGGAAAACGTCGACGTTTGCTGGCTTATTTGGCAAAGAAAAATAGAGTACGTTATAAGAAATTAATCGGTCAGTTGAATATTCGGGAGCAGTAATTTAATCGTTCAAATTTTTTTCTTGTTTTATTATTTTTTTAGTAGTCTTATAGTAGTCTTAGATTTTTCATTTTGATGAGCCTCGCTTTGAGGAATTCATGGAATAATCCATTTTCATGGAATAATGAATTAAGGAAGAAAGGATATGAGTCTACCGCTTACAAGAAAAGATCTCATGATAGTCAATATGGGCCCTCAACACCCATCAATGCATGGTGTTCTTCGACTGATCGTTACTCTCGATGGTGAGGATGTTATTGATTGTGAACCCATATTAGGGTATTTACACAGAGGAATGGAAAAAATCGCGGAAAACCGAACTATTATACAATACTTACCTTATGTAACAAGGATATAGAGAGATTGTAGAAAGGGGATAGGATAGTTATTTTTGCAAGAGACTTGTTGTAAATTCCTTAACTTAAGAAAGAAAAAAGAATAAAAACACAGATACATAACATAAAAAAAAGAATAAATAAGACGAGATTCGACCTCCCCCTACATATTTAATTTCCTCTCCTATACAAAAACTAGCAAGACCCACTCCATTGGTAATTCCATCAATAACACCCTTATCAAAAAACTCCGTGAGTTCGGTTAACCCTCTTATACCGAGGGTAAAGACCCTAGTATAGAAAATATCTATATAACCACGATTATATGACCAACTGTATATATTTTTTTTTACTTGATCTAAAAATTCTTTTTTAGGATTTCCTTTGTAAAAAGAGTTTATTAAATCCAAATTCTGAAAAAAAGAATAAGCGGATCCATAGAAGATATATGCTATGAATAAACCAAAGATAGCTAGACTTACAGAAGAAATTGCATTAGTAATAAATTCATATGAATTTACAAAAGAATTAGAACTTTCCTGGGTAAAGTTTATTGAGGGAGTTAACCACTTTGATAATATGGTTAACTCTGCTATTCCATTACCAATTCCTCCATTATCAAAAGAGATTCCTATGAATCCAATGAACAAAGTGAAAAGTAGTAATATAAGAAGAGGAAATAACATAGTATTTCCCGTTTCATGCGGATAGGCAAAAGTTTTTTTAGCCCCAAAAGACGTAGTAAAGGATCCTATCCTATTTCTTGTATTACCTTGAATTTTTGGTATATTTTGTGAAAAAAAAGAAACTCCACTCTTCGTTGTTGATAAAACGAAATCCCTATTCACTCCTTTGGGTATCCTTTTTCCCCATAAGGATATTGAATACAAGGAACTCTCTTTAGTGCTACTGTAATTTTGAAAATGAACACGCAAATACCCATCAAATGTAAGTAAATATATCCGAAACATATAAAAGGCAGTTAATCCTGCAGTAAAGGAGGCTATTATTCCAAAAAAGGGCGAATACAACCAACTATTACTAAGGATTTCATCTTTGGACCAGAAGCAAGCAAGAGGTGGAATACCACAAAGAGAAAGTGTACCCCATAAAAAAGTAGTTCTTGTGATTGGAATGTATTTTCTTAAACCGCCCATAAGAACCATATTTTGACTTTTATCTGGTGAATATCCAACAAGAGGTTCCATTGAATGAATAACGGATCCGGATCCCAAGAACAATAAAGCTTTTGAATAAGCATGAGTGATCAAATGGAATAAAGCAGCTTGATAAGAACCTATACCTAGAGCTAACATCATATAACCCAATTGAGACATTGTAGAATAGGCTAAGCTTCTTTTAATATCTCTCTGAGCAAGAGCTAAAGTAGCTCCTAAGAATAGTGTTATTGTACCTACTAAAGAAATAAAACTCATTATCAAAGGTAAAGATATGAAAAGAGGAAGAAGTCGAGCTAGAAGAAAAATTCCCGCAGCAACCATAGTTGCTGCGTGTATAAGAGCCGAAATAGGAGTGGGCCCTTCCATAGCATCGGGTAACCATACGTGAAGAGGGAATTGTGCGGATTTCGCAACTGCACCAAGGAATAATAAAAAAGCACACAAAGTAGTAAGTAAAGAGTTAATTCCATTATTAGGAATCCAGTTATTAGCTATTTTGAACAAATCCCTAAACTCTAAACTACCTGTTATCCAAAAAAAACCTAAAATTCCTAATAATAGACCAAAATCCCCTACACGATTAGTTACAAAAGCTTTTTGACAAGCACTCGCTGCGATTGGTCGTGTAAACCAAAAGCCTATCAATAAATAAGAACACATTCCCACGAGTTCCCAAAAAAAATAAATTTGTATCAAATTGGAGCTAGTAACCAATCCCAACATGGAAGTATTGAAAAAACTTATATAAACAAAAAATCTCAAATATCCTTCATCGTGAGACATATAACCATCACTATAAATAAGAACCAGGATTCCTACAGTAGTAATTAGTATTAACATAATAGAAGTAAGTGGGTCAATCAAGTATCCAAATTCTAAAGAAAAATCATTATTGACGGTCCAAGACCATAGATATTGATAGATCGAACTTCCATTTATTTGTTGAATAGACAGTTGAACTGAGAATACCATAGCTATACTTAAGAGTAAAACACTAGGAAAAGCCCATATGCGACGAAGATTTTTTGTTGCTGTCGGAATAAGAATAAGGCCAAATCCCATTGACATAATAACTGGAAGTGGGAGAAGAGGGATTACCCATGCATATTGATATGTATGTTCCATAAGAAAAGAAATTGCAATTTTTACTTCAATTTTTACTTCAATTTTTCTATAAAATTGTTTCCGATTCACCAAACCAATTCTTATCTCTTTCTGAAAGAATAAATAAAAAGAATAAGAAAAAATACTGAAATTCTTAATTTTTCCAAAATTTATCTCATTGAAATAATTAAAAATTAAGAATGGGTTTAGTTGGTTAAATTAAAAAAGTTAATAAAATAACTAGGTAACGAAGTTATTTTATTAACTAAATAAAGATATTTATAAAAATAAAAAAAAAAAAGTGGAATCATTTTACTTTCTATTCATAATTCATTTTTATATTTCTTTAAAACAAAGATGAAACAGCTCTCTTGTTCCATAATTAACTGATTGAGTGAATTCCAATGAAAACCTATGTTTATAAGAAATTATCGAATAGTCCTTACTTCATATAGAACTAAAATTCTAATGACTATAAATTACCTAAGTTTTAGAATGTCTTGTTTAAGAGACTCAGTATTTTTTGTTTTGATTGGAATTCCTTTCCTTTATGGAATACCATTCTGAACTTAATTAACTATTTTCATTTTCCCTTCTTTTTATCCCCCCGTCTTATCTTATATGGGGGATAGGCTTCCATACCATATATCTATATATGGAGTATACTTGATATATAAATAGATATAAATAGATTTAAATGAGAAACCCTTCTATATATTCTATATTATTAAAAAAAAAGTATAAAATATATAAAGAAAAAATGTTAAAAAATTCTTGTTGTCTTATCCGCATTAGACAAAATGAAGTAAAAAATAATTCAAAATTTAAGTATCTTTCAGTATCTAAGTATAAATACTAATAAAAAGAAGAAAGAAGGATTGATTTGCAGCAATAGATGTCTTTCACATACAACTAGAAAAAAGTAATTTCCTTTTTGAATGGCAGTTCCAAAAAAACGTACTTCAATGTCAAAAAAGCGTATTCGTAAAAATATTTGGAAGAAAAAGACTTATTTTTCCATAGTACAATCTTATTCTTTAGTAAAATCAAGATCATTTTCGAGCGGTAATGAGCATCCAAAACCAAAGGGTTTTTCTGGGCAACAAACAAATAATAAGATTTTGGAATAATATGAATTGACTTATCAAAAAAGAATTCCAATTATTTAATAATTTGGATTCTTCTTTGAATGTACTTTTATGTGTCGAATTACTCGGTACAATATTCTTAGAACAAAAAACCCCTCTTATCTTATATATACAAGAAAAAAAAAGTTTTGTTTGGTATACTGTGTGCTAAGTATTCTTTTCCTATCAATGAACTTTTCATAATTTTCCTAATAGAATCCTCATATTCTATTAGGAAAATTATGAAAAGTGGAGTATTCTT
>NW_028260785.1:75000-90000 GCF_056163025.1 Triticum urartu | reverse complement strand
ATGAATAATTGCAAATTTGTGTGTGTACGAGATTAGAATAACTTCAAAATAACTGACATAATTTTGTATTTTTCCTGATCAGAAAAATACATGAAAAAGAAAGGAGGTAGAAAAATTTTTGGATTTATGGTTAAAGAAGAAAAAGAAGAAAACAGGGGTTCTGTTGAATTTCAAGTATTCAGTTTCACCAATAAGATACGGAGACTTGCTTCACATTTGGAATTACACAAAAAAGATTTTTCATCGGAAAGAGGTCTACGAAGACTTTTGGGAAAACGTCGACGTTTGCTGGCTTATTTGGCAAAGAAAAATAGAGTACGTTATAAGAAATTAATCGGTCAGTTGAATATTCGGGAGCAGTAATTTAATCGTTCAAATTTTTTTCTTGTTTTATTATTTTTTTAGTAGTCTTATAGTAGTCTTAGATTTTTCATTTTGATGAGCCTCGCTTTGAGGAATTCATGGAATAATCCATTTTCATGGAATAATGAATTAAGGAAGAAAGGATATGAGTCTACCGCTTACAAGAAAAGATCTCATGATAGTCAATATGGGCCCTCAACACCCATCAATGCATGGTGTTCTTCGACTGATCGTTACTCTCGATGGTGAGGATGTTATTGATTGTGAACCCATATTAGGGTATTTACACAGAGGAATGGAAAAAATCGCGGAAAACCGAACTATTATACAATACTTACCTTATGTAACAAGGATATAGAGAGATTGTAGAAAGGGGATAGGATAGTTATTTTTGCAAGAGACTTGTTGTAAATTCCTTAACTTAAGAAAGAAAAAAGAATAAAAACACAGATACATAACATAAAAAAAAGAATAAATAAGACGAGATTCGACCTCCCCCTACATATTTAATTTCCTCTCCTATACAAAAACTAGCAAGACCCACTCCATTGGTAATTCCATCAATAACACCCTTATCAAAAAACTCCGTGAGTTCGGTTAACCCTCTTATACCGAGGGTAAAGACCCTAGTATAGAAAATATCTATATAACCACGATTATATGACCAACTGTATATATTTTTTTTTACTTGATCTAAAAATTCTTTTTTAGGATTTCCTTTGTAAAAAGAGTTTATTAAATCCAAATTCTGAAAAAAAGAATAAGCGGATCCATAGAAGATATATGCTATGAATAAACCAAAGATAGCTAGACTTACAGAAGAAATTGCATTAGTAATAAATTCATATGAATTTACAAAAGAATTAGAACTTTCCTGGGTAAAGTTTATTGAGGGAGTTAACCACTTTGATAATATGGTTAACTCTGCTATTCCATTACCAATTCCTCCATTATCAAAAGAGATTCCTATGAATCCAATGAACAAAGTGAAAAGTAGTAATATAAGAAGAGGAAATAACATAGTATTTCCCGTTTCATGCGGATAGGCAAAAGTTTTTTTAGCCCCAAAAGACGTAGTAAAGGATCCTATCCTATTTCTTGTATTACCTTGAATTTTTGGTATATTTTGTGAAAAAAAAGAAACTCCACTCTTCGTTGTTGATAAAACGAAATCCCTATTCACTCCTTTGGGTATCCTTTTTCCCCATAAGGATATTGAATACAAGGAACTCTCTTTAGTGCTACTGTAATTTTGAAAATGAACACGCAAATACCCATCAAATGTAAGTAAATATATCCGAAACATATAAAAGGCAGTTAATCCTGCAGTAAAGGAGGCTATTATTCCAAAAAAGGGCGAATACAACCAACTATTACTAAGGATTTCATCTTTGGACCAGAAGCAAGCAAGAGGTGGAATACCACAAAGAGAAAGTGTACCCCATAAAAAAGTAGTTCTTGTGATTGGAATGTATTTTCTTAAACCGCCCATAAGAACCATATTTTGACTTTTATCTGGTGAATATCCAACAAGAGGTTCCATTGAATGAATAACGGATCCGGATCCCAAGAACAATAAAGCTTTTGAATAAGCATGAGTGATCAAATGGAATAAAGCAGCTTGATAAGAACCTATACCTAGAGCTAACATCATATAACCCAATTGAGACATTGTAGAATAGGCTAAGCTTCTTTTAATATCTCTCTGAGCAAGAGCTAAAGTAGCTCCTAAGAATAGTGTTATTGTACCTACTAAAGAAATAAAACTCATTATCAAAGGTAAAGATATGAAAAGAGGAAGAAGTCGAGCTAGAAGAAAAATTCCCGCAGCAACCATAGTTGCTGCGTGTATAAGAGCCGAAATAGGAGTGGGCCCTTCCATAGCATCGGGTAACCATACGTGAAGAGGGAATTGTGCGGATTTCGCAACTGCACCAAGGAATAATAAAAAAGCACACAAAGTAGTAAGTAAAGAGTTAATTCCATTATTAGGAATCCAGTTATTAGCTATTTTGAACAAATCCCTAAACTCTAAACTACCTGTTATCCAAAAAAAACCTAAAATTCCTAATAATAGACCAAAATCCCCTACACGATTAGTTACAAAAGCTTTTTGACAAGCACTCGCTGCGATTGGTCGTGTAAACCAAAAGCCTATCAATAAATAAGAACACATTCCCACGAGTTCCCAAAAAAAATAAATTTGTATCAAATTGGAGCTAGTAACCAATCCCAACATGGAAGTATTGAAAAAACTTATATAAACAAAAAATCTCAAATATCCTTCATCGTGAGACATATAACCATCACTATAAATAAGAACCAGGATTCCTACAGTAGTAATTAGTATTAACATAATAGAAGTAAGTGGGTCAATCAAGTATCCAAATTCTAAAGAAAAATCATTATTGACGGTCCAAGACCATAGATATTGATAGATCGAACTTCCATTTATTTGTTGAATAGACAGTTGAACTGAGAATACCATAGCTATACTTAAGAGTAAAACACTAGGAAAAGCCCATATGCGACGAAGATTTTTTGTTGCTGTCGGAATAAGAATAAGGCCAAATCCCATTGACATAATAACTGGAAGTGGGAGAAGAGGGATTACCCATGCATATTGATATGTATGTTCCATAAGAAAAGAAATTGCAATTTTTACTTCAATTTTTACTTCAATTTTTCTATAAAATTGTTTCCGATTCACCAAACCAATTCTTATCTCTTTCTGAAAGAATAAATAAAAAGAATAAGAAAAAATACTGAAATTCTTAATTTTTCCAAAATTTATCTCATTGAAATAATTAAAAATTAAGAATGGGTTTAGTTGGTTAAATTAAAAAAGTTAATAAAATAACTAGGTAACGAAGTTATTTTATTAACTAAATAAAGATATTTATAAAAATAAAAAAAAAAAAGTGGAATCATTTTACTTTCTATTCATAATTCATTTTTATATTTCTTTAAAACAAAGATGAAACAGCTCTCTTGTTCCATAATTAACTGATTGAGTGAATTCCAATGAAAACCTATGTTTATAAGAAATTATCGAATAGTCCTTACTTCATATAGAACTAAAATTCTAATGACTATAAATTACCTAAGTTTTAGAATGTCTTGTTTAAGAGACTCAGTATTTTTTGTTTTGATTGGAATTCCTTTCCTTTATGGAATACCATTCTGAACTTAATTAACTATTTTCATTTTCCCTTCTTTTTATCCCCCCGTCTTATCTTATATGGGGGATAGGCTTCCATACCATATATCTATATATGGAGTATACTTGATATATAAATAGATATAAATAGATTTAAATGAGAAACCCTTCTATATATTCTATATTATTAAAAAAAAAGTATAAAATATATAAAGAAAAAATGTTAAAAAATTCTTGTTGTCTTATCCGCATTAGACAAAATGAAGTAAAAAATAATTCAAAATTTAAGTATCTTTCAGTATCTAAGTATAAATACTAATAAAAAGAAGAAAGAAGGATTGATTTGCAGCAATAGATGTCTTTCACATACAACTAGAAAAAAGTAATTTCCTTTTTGAATGGCAGTTCCAAAAAAACGTACTTCAATGTCAAAAAAGCGTATTCGTAAAAATATTTGGAAGAAAAAGACTTATTTTTCCATAGTACAATCTTATTCTTTAGTAAAATCAAGATCATTTTCGAGCGGTAATGAGCATCCAAAACCAAAGGGTTTTTCTGGGCAACAAACAAATAATAAGATTTTGGAATAATATGAATTGACTTATCAAAAAAGAATTCCAATTATTTAATAATTTGGATTCTTCTTTGAATGTACTTTTATGTGTCGAATTACTCGGTACAATATTCTTAGAACAAAAAACCCCTCTTATCTTATATATACAAGAAAAAAAAAGTTTTGTTTGGTATACTGTGTGCTAAGTATTCTTTTCCTATCAATGAACTTTTCATAATTTTCCTAATAGAATCCTCATATTCTATTAGGAAAATTATGAAAAGTGGAGTATTCTTACAATAGGACTTACAACTTCCACCTATCTTCTCCAAAATCATAAGGTTAGTAAATCTTATTAATAAGAGCATAAAGACTTTCATTCTAGAAATTTTTAAAAAATCCAAAAAGCCTTTTCTATTTATCCATTTTATTTTAATTTCATCATTAAATAGAAACCCTTTTGGATTTTTTTCATTGTATTGAAAGAATTTTCAAAATGTAAAGGGGAAATTAATTAGAAAAAATTAGTTCTATAATTGCAAGTTAGAAAAAAGAAGTTCCAACTCTTTCAAGCAGTGTTTGTGTTTCTATTGGGCAAAGCAAGAGTTTATTGTAAAAAAAAAAAATGGAAACGATACTACCAAACGAAGTCTATTTTAATGAAAACTCTAATGTTCCTAAATTTTATGGACTTTCCCAATATCGACGATTCCCAAGATAATAGCTATTATTCTTTTAAGTTACCTATTATTTGAAGTTAGCCGCCATGGTGAAATTGGTAGACACGCTGCTCTTAGGAAGCAGTGCTCAAGCATCTCGGTTCGAATCCGAGTGGCGGCATTCTTGAAAAAGAATACAATAGATTAGAAATCAATTCGAAATTTACAATTTTGTAATGGGACCTTCCCCTTATGCTATTTGCAACTTTAGAACATATACTAACTCATATCTCTTTCTCAACGATTTCAATTGTGATTACGATTCATTTTATAACCTTATTAGTTCGTGAACTTGGAGGATTACGCGATTCGTCAGAAAAAGGAATGATAGTTACTTTTTTCTCTATAACAGGATTCTTAGTTTCTCGTTGGGCTTCCTCGGGACATTTTCCATTAAGTAATTTATATGAGTCATTGATCTTCCTTTCATGGGCCCTGTATATTCTTCATACCATTCCTAAAATACAGAACTCTAAAAATGATTTAAGCACAATAACTACGCCAAGTACTATTTTAACGCAAGGCTTTGCCACATCGGGTCTTTTAACTGAAATGCATCAATCCACGATACTAGTACCTGCTCTACAATCTCAGTGGTTAATGATGCATGTCAGTATGATGTTATTAAGCTATGCAACTCTTTTGTGCGGATCCTTATTATCTGCCGCTATTCTAATCATTAGATTTCGAAATAATTTCCATTTCTTTTCTAAAAAGAAAAAAAATGTTTTAAATAAAACATTTTTCTTTAGTGATATTAAATATTTTTATGCAAAAAGAAGTGCTTTAAAAAGAACCTCTGTCCCTTCATTTCCAAATTATTACAAATATCAATTAACGGAGCGTTTGGATTCTTGGAGTTATCGTGTCATTAGCCTAGGATTTACCCTTTTAACCGTAGGTATTCTTTGTGGAGCAGTATGGGCTAATGAGGCCTGGGGATCCTATTGGAATTGGGATCCTAAGGAAACTTGGGCATTTATTACTTGGACCATATTCGCAATTTATTTACATAGTAGAACAAATCCAAATTGGAAGGGTACGAATTCTGCACTTATAGCTTTGATAGGATTTCTTATAATTTGGATTTGTTATTTTGGTATAAATCTATTAGGAATAGGCTTACATAGTTATGGTTCGTTTACATTAACACCTAAATGATTACATAAAATAAAACCTTCATGAAATGAAGGTTTTTACTTTTATGTTTTATTTGAGAACCCCTTGAACGCCTTATCAAAGGGTTCTCAAAAATTCGAGATAGATCTAATTATACTTTTTTACTTATTTCTGCATTATATACTTTTTTACTTATTTCTGCATTAATAGAGCAGACGAGTAAAAAAAAGCAAACCTATTTAGGATAATAATTGGATAAGAGAGCCTCTACCCTGTCAACGGATAGGGAGAGAACAAAATCTGGATAAATACCAATTCCTATTACTGGTAAAAAGATACAGATTAAAATAAAGAGTTCTCGTGGTCCAGAATCCACAAAATTTGCGTTTGGAACATTAAATAGCTTGTATCCATAGAACATCTGGCGTAACATAGATAATAAATAAATAGGAGTTAATATCATTCCAATTGCCATTACAAAAGTAATTAGTGTTTTTGGCATTAACAGAAATTTTGGACTAGTAATTAGTCCAAAAAATACTACTAATTCTGCGACAAAACCACTCATTCCTGGTAAGGCAAGAGAAGCCATTGAAAAGCTACTAAACATGGTAAAAATTTTAGGCATTGGGATAGATATTCCCCCCAGTTCTTCGAGATAAACAAGACGCATTCTATCAGAAGCGGTTCCTGCCAAGAAAAAAAGTGTAGCACCAATAAATCCATGGGATAATATTTGTAAAATAGCTCCATTGAGTCCAATGTTGGTTATGGAACCAATTCCTATAATTATGAAACCCATGTGAGATACAGAGGAATAAGCTATTCTTTTTTTGAAATTTCGTTGACCAAGAGAAGTTGAAGCTGCATAGATTATTTGGATCGCTCCTATTATTACTAACCAGGGCGAAAATAGATAATGAGCATGAGGTAACAATTCCATGTTGATCCGAATCAATCCATATGCTCCCATCTTTAATAATATTCCCGCTAAAAGCATACATGTACTATAATGTGCTTCCCCATGGGTATCTGGTAACCACGTATGTAGGGGTATAATCGGCAATTTGACAGCATAAGCAATAAGGAAGCCAAAATATAAAAGTATTTCCAAGGTTGCAGGGTATGATTGATTAATTAATCTTTCCAAATCTAATCCTGGTTCGTTGGAACCATATAAGCCCATACCCAGAACTCCGATTAAGAAAAAAATGGAACCGCCTGCAGTATACAAAATAAACTTTGTAGCTGAATATAGACGCCTCTTCCCCCCCCACATGGATAAAAGTAAGTAAACAGGAATTAATTCTAACTCCCACATGATAAAAAAAAGTAAAAGGTCTCGCGAAGAAAATAATCCTATTTGACCACTATACATTGCGAGCATCAGGAAATAGAATAATCGCGAATTCCGTGTAATTGGCCAAGCTGCTAAAGTAGCTAAAGTAGTGATAAATCCTGTCAATAAAATAGATCCTAATGAAAGTCCATCGATTCCCAATCTCCAGTGGAAATCGAAGACATCTATCCATTTATAATCCTCCTTTAATTGGATTAAGGGATCCTCCAGTTGGAAATGATAACAGAACGCATAAGTCATTAGAAGGAATTCTAATAAACAAATAGATATAGTATACCACCTAACGACTTTGTTTCCCTTATGAGGTAAAAAGAAAATTAATGAACCTGCAAATATCGGCAAAACAACAAGTATTGTTAACCAAGGAAAATAACTCATGATAAAGTGATAAAGACAAGATACGTTTTGACCAGAAAAGCCCGTGCTCGATTATTTCGAGCACAGGCTTCTTCGGTAAAGAGGAATCAGACGATTCGAGTGAAGTTTTTTGTAACGTATCAATAAGATAGAGCCATGCTACGTGTTGTTTCAGGCCCTAAATAAACGCGGACACTTAAAAAATCTGTCGGGCAGGCAGATTCACATCTCTTACAACCCACACAATCTTCGGTTCTCGGCGCGGAAGCAATTTGCTTGGCTTTACATCCATCCCAGGGTATCATTTCTAATACATCTGTTGGACAAGCTCGTACACATTGAGTGCATCCTATACATGTATCGTAAATTTTTACGGAATGTGACATTGGATCTATAAATTTTTCTTTTCAACATAAAATTTTTCGATCTGGTAAAAATGAAATTAGTACTATAATGAGTCATATGTATTGTAGACACCAGACGAAGCAATGGTTTATCCAAACTTCAAAAAAAAAAATCTATTTTTTAATCTGTTTGTGAGAAAGCGTGAAGAGAGCCAAGAGACTTTAATTTTGGATTTCAACAATAAATAAGAAATAAGAAAGAATTTTACGAATTGTACAGACGAATTCGAATTAGCCAATAAATTGGCTATCGTCTTTTCAATATAAATTATTGCAATATTCAAATTGCAATATCAATGAATTACAAATACAAAAATTCATTTAAGTGAAAAAGAATACTATGCAATAATCTACTAAAAAAAATGGATATTCTCAAATAATACTAAGAAAATAGTATTGATTTCTATTTATTTTAATATGTGCGCCTTTGTTTAGAGGATTCTATGTCTAATTATTCAAAAGTCTAATTATTCAATAAATTAGATTGATTGATACGAGTGGATTTCCTATTACGATGGATGGAAGAAAGAATGGATAGTCCAATAGCGGCTTCAGCAGCTGCAAGGGCTATAACAAAAATTGCGAAAATATCTCCTTTTAATTGGCGACTATCAAATAGATCAGAAAATGTTACGAGATTTAGATTAATTGAATTCAGTATAAGTTCAAGACATATTAGAGCTCTAACCATGTTTCGGCTTGTGATCAATCCATAGATACCAATCGAAAATAAATAGACACTCAAAAAAAGTACATGCTCAAACATCATTAACTAACTCCTTATCAATCTCGATTCATTTCAATATGAGGGCAAGAATTGAACCGATTCAATTAATTACAATAGAACAATTACGACAACAAAAGAAAAAAAAAAAAAAAAAAAAGGAGGTATTTGTTGGCAGTAGATGGATTTTACTAAATCAAAATTGTGATTCTTTAGTTATTTATTTTAGATTTGCAATTCTTATAATTTGTACTTTTTCTAAGTTTTCTTATTGCCGAGCCATAGTAATTGCACCTATTAAAGAAACTAGAAGAATTATGGAAATGAGTTCAAACGGAAGATAAAAATCGGTTGCTAAATGAATTCCAATTTGTTGAACATTATTTATGAGACCCTGTTCTACTATTTGGTTTGATCTTGTAGTCCAAAGAATTCCATACCACGACGTATCTGGGATAGTAGTCATTAGTGAAAAAACAATAGTTATACAAACGAGTGAAGTGAACCCATCTCCAATAGTCCAATAATTCTTATCTTTAGACCATTCTGAGCCATTTACGAACATTACAGCGAATATGATCAAGACATTTATGGCTCCCACATAAATAAGAAGTTGTGCGACAGCTACAAAGTAGGAATTTAATAAAAAATAGAATAAGGATATACAAACAAGAACTAATCCCAGCGAAAAGGCAGAATAAATGGGGTTGGTAAGTAATACTACTCCTAGACCCCCTAGTAGAAGAACAAATCCCCCAAATAGCATAAGAATCTCATGTATTGGTCCAGGTAAATCCATTATGGATAAAAAGAAATTAATAGTATAAAATTTTTCATGAACTGACTAAAACTAAAGGATTCAAGGAAGGAAAAAAGGATTAGGGTATTTTTTTGTGTATAAACTTATAGTTATAAATTATATTATATCACGAAAATCTAGTCTGATTTAAAATAAGAAATAATTTCCAATAAGCAGTAGTTTTTCGTTTTTCTTTATAGTTTAATTTTAAAGTTTAATAAAGAATTATTAGATTTTTATAACAGAAAGACAAAATCAAAGTTTAGTAATCAGTAATCGTTCTTGAATTCGAAGATTTTTCTTTGTTTATTTTACTTTCAGACGAATTCCTAATTGTTTGAATTGTGTAATCTCCCATTATGGAGATTGGTAACCGACTTAAAGCAATTTGATTGTAATTCAATTCATGACGATCATAGGTAGAAAGTTCATATTCTTCAGTCATTGATAAACAGCTTGTTGGACAGTACTCAACACAATTGCCACAAAATATACAAACTCCGAAATCAATACTATAATTAAGCAATTGTTTTCTTTTAATATCCTTTTCAAATCTCCAATCCACAACGGGTAAATCTATCGGACATACGCGAACACATACTTCACAAGCAATACATTTATCAAATTCAAAGTGGATTCGCCCTCGGAAACGCTCTGGTGTAATTGATTTTTCATAAGGGTAGTGAATCGTTATAGGTAAACGATTTGTGTGGGATAAGGTAGTTATGAAACTTTGACCTATGTACCTTGTAGCACGTATTGTTTGTTGACCATAACTCATGAACCCAGTTACCATAGGGAACATATTCATTCTAAATATCTATGAAAAAGATATGTTTCTTTCTCTTGTTTGAGAGAGCTTTTGTGTTGAAAATATTCTTACTATTATTGTATTATCTTATTTATAGTGAAACAAGTTGAGAAGAGGTTGTTAATAAGAGATTGCCCAGGGAAATAGGTAAAAGAAATTTCCATCCAAGATTTAATAACTGATCCATTCTCATCCTCGGTAAAGTCCATCTTATTGTGATAGAAATGAAGAGAAATAAATAAGCTTTAGTTAATGTAATAAATATACCCATTGTCATTTCCAAAATTCCAACTGCTTTATTCATTTGGAAAAAATCAAAAAAGGATATATAGGGAATAGATAAATTCCACCCGCCCAAGTAGAGAACTGTTACAAATAAAGAAGAAACTAATAAATTTAGGTAAGAAACAAGATAAAATAAACCATATTTGATACCGGAATATTCAGTTTGGTAACCTGCTACTAATTCTTCCTCCGCTTCTGGTAAATCAAAGGGTAATCTTTCACATTCTGCCAAAGAAGAAATTAAAAAAACCAGAAAACCTATAGGCTGACGCCAAATATTCCATCCAAAAAAACCGTATTTTGACTGTGCTTCAACTATATCAACTGTACTTGAACTGTTAGATAATCATAGTCGGTGATAACATCACAGTTCCCACCGCTATTTCAAAACCGTACATGAAACCTTAGCTTCATACGGCTTCTCTATGATCAGAAAAAGGAAAGGACTGTTTTGTTCCTAGCCCCGGGGGCGTAGATAGAATTAGATAAAATAAAATAGATTTGAAAGTCCTAAATTAGACCAAAGGAATTCCGTCTGCTAGAATAAGAAAAAGCGCTTCCGAATTGATCTCATCCTTTATAATATAATGAAAATTTTTCTTTGTTCAGTAATAACTTAATCTTGGAATAAAACACTTGTTACTTGTTATAGGAATTCAATTAATAAATGGAAAGAGTTGGGTATTAGTTCATGAGCAATTCTGCATGAATATGGATAGAGGAAGGAAATAATGAAAATTTTTTCTAGTGCACTCCATATCTTTTTTACTATTCTTCTTTCCCCAGGGAGGGGGTATTTAAAAAGAAAAAATGGATAAAGGGTTAATTCGTTCTTGATAGCCATTTCCTTAACAAGTGAATGGGAACATACTCTGGATCGGAATCCGAAGAAAGTACTACTTGATAATTTCTACAAATTGCAAGTCCTTATTATGATTCCTTTTATGGGCAAAAATCTCTAATGTTTTAGATTTTCCATTACTAATCCTTTATGTACTTTAGTGTTCCTAACCCTTCACTAACTTTTGGTGGATTCTTCTTATGGATTATTAAGTTATAGTAATAACTAGGAGTATTCTAGTAATGGAATTCCATATCGTGAATCCTTTATTCTTGGCCGCTTCAAGATATGATGACTAATTAAAAAATATCAACCTTGGGATAAAGAGTTTACACTGCTTATGTTTACTTCCACTTTTTTCTTGTACGTAGGAAATGAGATTTTTTCTTTTTACTACAAATTTATAAGCTGTTTTGTTTCACTCATATAGCTATCTAGTTTAACTTACCAACCCAAATACTAAATAAGAAAAGGAATATAAATAGTTAATGGATTTTATAGGAAAAAGATCTATTTTAACGAATCACACGTAGAGATATTGCTAGCACACAAAAAGTTAATGGTATTTCATAACTAATGGATTGAGCAGCAGCTCGTAGACCGCCTGAAAAAGAATATTTATTATTTGAGCTATATCCTGCCATAAGAAGACCAATAGGAGCTATACTTGAAATGGCAATCCATAAAAAAACACCAATACTAAGATCGGCTAAAACAAAATGATATCCCAAAGGGATAACTAAAAAACTTAATAAAACTGATATGACTGCTATAGAGGGTCCAATGCTAAATAAAGAAATATCTCCTCGGGATGGCAGAATATCTTCTTTAAAAAGTAGCTTAGTCCCATCTGCTATAGCTTGAAGCAGGCCCAGGGGGCCAGCATATTCAGGACCAATACGTTGTTGTATCGACGCAGATATTTCTCTTTCTAACCACACAATTACGAGTACCTCTATTGTTATTCCCAAAAGGAGGGTCAAAATGGGTAGAATCGATATCAGTCCATAGACTTCTTTTAATAATTCCAATTTCGAAAAAGAATTGATAGTTTCTACCTCTACCCTATCTATTATCATTTCAACGATCAACTTCCCCCATAATGATATCTATACTACCTAATATCGTCATGATATCAGCCAATTTCATTTTTTTAACTAGCTGAGGAAGAATTTGCAAATTAATAAACCCGGGTGGACGGATTTTCCATCTCCAGGGGAAAAGGCTATCATCTCCTACTAGATAAATCCCTAATTCACCTTTTGGGGCTTCTACTCTTACATAAAGCTCTTGTCTTGACAATTCAAAATTGGGCGAAGGTTTTTTACCAAGAAATTTATACTCAAAATCATTCCATTCAGAATTATTTTCTTTCTTAAAGCGTCGGACTTCTAAATTTTCATAAGGTCCTCCAGGAATTTTTTCTACAGCTTGTTGAATTATTTTGATGGATTCCCTCATTTCACCAATTCGTACTAAATAGCGAGCTAACGAATCCCCTTCTTTTTGCCATTGGACTTTCCAATCAAATTGGTTGTAAGACTCATAAGGATCTACTTTACGAAGATCCCATTGTATTCCAGAAGCTCGTAACATCGGTCCCGATAAGCCCCAATTTACTGCTTCTTCTCCGCTAATAAAACCTACTCCTTCAACTCGCTCTAAAAAAATTGGATTCTGTGTAATAAGTTGTTGATATTCAACAACTCCGCGTAAAAAATAATCACAGAAATCTAAACATTTATCGATCCATCCATAAGGTAGATCGGCGGCTACTCCTCCGATGCGAAAGTAATTGTGCATCATTCGCATACCTGTAGCAGCTTCAAATAGATCATATATTAATTCTCTCTCTCTAAAAATATAGAAAAAAGGAGTCTGTGCGCCGAGATCCGCCATAAAAGGTCCAAGCCATAGCAAGTGAGAAGCTATCCGGCTTAATTCTAACATAATTACCCTAATATAGCTGGCTCTTTGTGGTATTTGAATATTCTCCAAGAATTCTGGTGCATTTACTGTTATTGCTTCTGTAAACATAGTAGCTAAATAATCCCACCTTGTTACATAAGGTAAGTATTGTATAATAGTTCGGTTTTCCGCGATTTTTTCCATTCCTCTGTGTAAATACCCTAATATGGGTTCACAATCAATAACATCCTCACCATCGAGAGTAACGATCAGTCGAAGAACACCATGCATTGATGGGTGTTGAGGGCCCATATTGACTATCATGAGATCTTTTCTTGTAAGCGGTAGACTCATATCCTTTCTTCCTTAATTCATTATTCCATGAAAATGGATTATTCCATGAATTCCTCAAAGCGAGGCTCATCAAAATGAAAAATCTAAGACTACTATAAGACTACTAAAAAAATAATAAAACAAGAAAAAAATTTGAACGATTAAATTACTGCTCCCGAATATTCAACTGACCGATTAATTTCTTATAACGTACTCTATTTTTCTTTGCCAAATAAGCCAGCAAACGTCGACGTTTTCCCAAAAGTCTTCGTAGACCTCTTTCCGATGAAAAATCTTTTTTGTGTAATTCCAAATGTGAAGCAAGTCTCCGTATCTTATTGGTGAAACTGAATACTTGAAATTCAACAGAACCCCTGTTTTCTTCTTTTTCTTCTTTAACCATAAATCCAAAAATTTTTCTACCTCCTTTCTTTTTCATGTATTTTTCTGATCAGGAAAAATACAAAATTATGTCAGTTATTTTGAAGTTATTCTAATCTCGTACACACACAAATTTGCAATTATTCATCTACTACTGGAATTTGGATTTATTTTATCGATGCAAATTGGATTTGGATAGAAGGGTACATTCTTTCTAATATTTTAGATAGAAGAAATGTTTCTTCTATCTAAAATATTAGAAAGAATTTTGCTGATTTATTTATTGCTATATGCAATTTATGGAATTGATACACCATTTAATTGATATCATTTAGCAAAATGAAACACAGCATATGCATCCATCTTTTGGCTCGAGAATTTCACGGGATAGAGATATGGTATAAGAAATAGACTATTAAGTAACTCTAAATGAATTGTGGATACATCTGTATCCTTAACATACTGAAACGATTGTCATTATTCGTATCAAACCAATAGCGATTCATACAAGCTAAATCTTCTAATCAATGGTGGGCCAATAATGAATTTTTTTGCATATGTATTAAGACGCTTGGCCTGATTTCGAAATTGTCCAGAGTTTTATATGTTGTTTTCATTGCAAAATGATGGGTCTCCTTCCATAACTTTCCAATTACGAGTACGAGAATTGAAAGACATGAAAATTCTCAATTCTCTACGGCGTCTAGTAGATAGAAACAAGAAAATCAGAAGAATCTTTCTCTCTATTCACTATCATTCCGCGTCTTCGACTTCTATTAGTTTCTTTTCTTCTTTAATGCAATAGCTATAGTTTGATATAAGAATCCATTTCTCAAAGTAATGGAAACCATTCTCTTATAGGAAATGGTTCGAAAATCGCTAT
>NW_028260785.1:0-57500 GCF_056163025.1 Triticum urartu | reverse complement strand
AATTCCTGCTGGATGCACACGAACGGGAACATTCCATAAGTCTATTGGAACTGGCTCTCTATCCATGGAATCTCATCCATCATCCATACATAACGATTGGTATGGTATATTCATACCATAACATAAGAACAATAAGAACTCGGAATTCTTATCGATACTGGAACTCAGAGCATAGGAGGGAAAGTCGATTTATGGATGGAATCAAATACGCAGTATTTACAGAAAAAAGTCTTCGTTTATTGGGAAAGAATCAATATACTTTTAATGTCGAATCGGGATTTCACTAAGACAGAAATAAAGCATTGGGTCGAACTCTTCTTTGGTGTTAAGGTGGTAGCTGTGAATAGCCATCGACTACCTGGAAAAGGTAGAAGAATAGGACCTATTCTGGGCCATACAATGCATTACAGACGTATGATCATTACCCTTCAACCGGGTTATTCTATTCCACTTCTAGATAGAGAAAAAAACTAAAGGAGAATACTTAATAATACGGCGAAACATTTATACAAAACACCTATCCCGAGCACACGCAAGGGAACCGTAGACAGGCAAGTGAAATCCAATCCACGAAATAATTTGATCCATGGACGGCACCGTTGTGGTAAAGGTCGTAATTCCAGAGGAATCATTACCGCAAGGCATAGAGGGGGAGGTCATAAGCGCCTATACCGTAAAATAGATTTCGACGGAATCAAAAGACATATCTGGTAGAATCGTAACCATAGAATACGACCCCTAATCGAAATGCATACATTTGTCTCATACACTATGGGGATGGTGAGAAGAGATATATTTTACATCCCAGAGGGGCTATAATTGGAGATACTATTGTTTCTGGTACAAAAGTTCCTATATCAATGGGAAATGCCCTACCTTTGAGTGCGGTTTTGAACTATTGATTTACGTAATTGGAAGTAACCAATTAGGTTTACGACGAAACCTAGAAATCGATCACTGATCCAATTTGACTACCTCTACGGATAGACCTCAACAGAAAACTGTTGAGTAACGGCAGCAAGTGATTGAGTTCAGTAGTTCCTCATAGAAATTATTGGCTCTAGAGATATGGTAATGATGGAGAAGACAAAATTGTTTGAAGCACGCACAGAACCGGAAGCGCCCTTGTTTCAAAGAGAGGAGGACGGGTTATTCACATTAATTTGATGGTCAGAGGCAAATTGAAAGCTAAGCAGTGGTAATTAAGACCCCCCGGGGGAAAATAGGGATGTCTCCTACGTTACCCATAATATGTGGAAGTATCGACGTAATTTCATAGAGTCATTCGATCTGAATGCTACATGAAGAACATAAGCCAGATGACGGAACGCAGAGACCTAGGATGTAGAAGATCATAACATGAGCGATTCGGCAGATTTGGATTCCTTTCCTATATATCCACTCATGTGGTAACTTCATCATATGATTCATATAAGATCCATCTGTCTAGAGATCGTCATATACATCTAGAAAGCCGTAATGCTTGGAAGAAGCTTGTACAGTTTGGGAAGGGGTTTTTTGAGAGAAAAGAAGATCTACTTCAACCGATATGCCTTAGGCACGGCCATGCATAACATAGAAATCACACGTGGGAAGGGGTGGGCAATTAGCTAGAGCAGCAGGTGCTGTAGCGAAACTCATTGCAAAGAGGGTAAATCGGCCACTTTAAGATTACCATCTGGGGCGGTCCGTTTAGTATCCCAAAACTGCTTAGCAACAGTCGGACAAGTGGGTAATGTAGGGGTGAACCAAAAAAGTTTGGGTAGAGCCGGATCTAAGTGTTGGCTAGGTAAACGCCCCGTAGTAAGAGGGGTAGTTATGAACCCTGTGGACCACCCCCATGGGGGCGGTGAGGGAAAGCTCCCATTGGTAGAAAAAAACCCACAACCCCTTGGGGTTATCCTGCGCTTGGAAGAAGAACTAGGAAAAGGAAAAAATATAGCGATAGTTTTATTCTTCGTCGCCGTAAGTAAATACGTAACTAGGAATATGGAAAATTGCATTTTTGGAATATGCAATAATGCGATGGGCGAACGACGGGAATTGAACCCGCGCATGGTGGATTCACAATCCACTGCCTTGATCCACTTGGCTACATCCGCCCCTTATCCAGCTAAAGGATTTTTTTCTTTTTTCCATTGATCATTATTCTATTTATTCTGACCTCCGTACTTCGATCGAGATATTGGACATAGAATGCCACTCTTTAAAAAGGAAAAAAGGGAGTAATCAGCTGTGACACGAAAAAAACGAATCCTTTTGTAGCTCATCATTTATTGGCAAAGATAGAAAAGGTCAATATGAAGGAGGAGAAAGAAACAATAGTAACGTGGTCCCCGGGCATCTAGCATTCTACCCACAATGGTTGGCCATACAATCGCGATTCATAATGGAAAGGAACATATACCTATTTACATAACAAATCCTATGGGTAGGTCGCAAATTGGGGGAATTCGTGCCTACTCGGCATTTCACGAGTTATGAAAATGCAAGAAAGGATACTAAATCTCGTCGTTAACTGAATTCTGAATAGAAAAGATTAAGAGAAAAAAGATTCAAAATAAAGTAAAGGTAGGCGGGGAATAACCTTATTTATGACAAGTTTCAAACTAGTAAAGTATATCCCTAGATAAAGAAGAAGAAAAGTGGGCTAAGGAAACTCGCAAGGAAAGTTCCAACCGATCGTCTACTTAAGTTCGAGAGAGTTTTCAAAGCACAAAAACGTATCCTATGTCTGTTTTCAAAGCACAAAGAGTTCTTGACGAGATTCGCTGGCGTTACTACGAGGAAACTGTTATGATACTGAACCTCATGCCCTATCGAGCATCTTATCCCATCTTAAAGTTGGTTTATTCGGCAGCCGCAAATGCTACTCATTATAGGGGATTTCGACAAAGCGAATTTATTTATTACTAAAGCCGAAGTCAGTAGGAGTACTATTATGAAGAAATTCAGACCTCGAGCTCGAGGACGTAGTTTCCCCATAAAAAAAAGCATGTGTCATATAACAATTGTACTAAATATAGTAAAGAAATCTAAATAACCTTTAGATCCATCTAAGATTTCGATTCCCAGTAAAAAAAAATATAGAATAGAAAAATATGGACAAAAATAAATCCACTCGGTTTCAGACTTGGTACAACCCAAAAACACCATTCCTTTTGGTTCGCACAACCAAAAAATTATTCTGAAGGTCTACAGGAAGATAAAAAAATAAGGGATTGTATCAAGAACTATATACAAAAGTATAGGAAAAAGGGCTCGAATAGAAAAATAGAATCAGACTCAAGTTCCGAAGTAATTACACATAATAGAAAAATGGACTCAGGTTCAAGTTCCGAAGTAATTACACATATAGAAATCCAAAAAGAAATCGATACGATCCACGTCATAATCCATATTGGATTCCCAAATTTATTAAAGAAAAAAGGAGCAATCGAAGAATTAGAGAAAGATCTACAAAAGGAAATTAACTCTGTAAACCAGAGATTTAATATTTCTATCGAAAAAGTTAAAGAACCTTATAGACAGCCTAACATTCTTGCAGAATATATAGCTTTCCAATTAAAAAATAGAGTTTCATTCCGAAAGGCAATGAAAAAAGCCATTGAATTAACTAAAAAAGCAGATATAAGGGGAGTAAAAGTAAAAATTGCGGGTCGTCTCGGAGGAAAAGAAATTGCACGCGCCGAATCTATTAAAAAGGGTAGACTTCCCCTCCAAACAATTCGCGCTAAAATTGATTATTGCTGCTATCCAATTCGGACTATCTATGGAGTATTAGGTGTAAAAATTTGGATATTCGTAGACGAAGAATAAGTAATCTTGTCTTCGGATTCTGTCCATTGATAGAATAAAAAATGACAAGAGACTTTTTTCCTGAAATCCCTGCAAAAGAAGAAATTATACCTCTTTCTATAAGATTTAATGAAAATTGATAAATCATTTAATATAATTGCTATGCTTAGTGTGTGACTCGTTATTTTTTTCTTTTTTTTAAGAAAAAAACTTAGTAATTATAGAAAATTAACTAATAACCAACCTATTGCTTCGTATTGTCGAGATCCTAACTAAGAAACAGTCACTATATGAATAAATACCTCTATCATAACATAAATGAGTAGATGTGTCATATAGTTGTAGCAACTGCAATTTTTTCTCTAAAAAAGAAAAGGGATTCTAGGTTGTGAAGCAAAACCTAAAGGGATGTGGATAAAGGGAGGGATGATAGAAAGAAGGAAGAGGAAATAAATAAGATATAGGATTCCACTATGTATGGTCTATGAATTACATCATAAAAGGCAATGTGATAAAGCATCAATATAATAAAAATAATAGAGAATTAAAAATTGTAACTTGAAACAAGAACTACAAATTTAAAGCAATAATAAAGAGCCGCCCGGGTTAATAAAACTGAGAAAATTAACTCGGAAAGAAATTTTTTGGAAGCTCCGTTGCGGGATTCAGACCTAACCATTCAAGGAGAAGCAGTGGGAACGACAGAACCTATGATTCCATAGGATTTTATTGAAAAGAATCCTAACACTTCATTGGGTGGGATGGCGGAACAAACCAAAAAAATTGTCTTATTTGGTAAGTTTATAAATTAACAAATAAGACAGGAAAGAGTAAATATTCGCCCGCGAAATTCTTATTGAATTAGAATACTTTACCGCGATTCAATAAGAGTAAAAATAAGGATTTTTTTAAGAAGGATTACATTATCTATAAATATAGAATTTAGATAAATATACACACACATCTGGATATATTCTAGATCTTCTTTTTTGACTATATATTATATTTTTCTGTTTTAACAAATTCAATATAAAAAAAACCGAACTTTTTCTATTATCTATTAATGTGTATCTATCCGTACCGTAATATTTTGGAATATTATGAATTAGAGAAATTTACATGCTTTCTGATTCCATTCGCGAGGAGCTGGATGAGAAGAAACTCTCATGTCCAGTTTTGCAGTAGAGATGGAACTAAGAAAGAGAACCATCGACTATAACCCCAAAAGAACCAGATTTCGCAAACAACATAGAGGAAGAATGAAAGGAAAATCCTGCCGAGGCAATCGTATTTGTTTTGGTAGATATGCTCTTCAAGCACTTGAACCCGCTTGGATCACGGCGAGACAGATAGAAGCAGGACGAAGAGCAATAACACGATATGCACGTCGTGGTGGAAAAATATGGGTACGTATATTTCCCGACAAACCGGTTACACTAAGACCCACGGAAACACGTATGGGCTCGGGAAAGGGGTCCCCCGAATATTGGGTATCCGTTGTTAAACCTGGTCGTATACTTTATGAAATGGGGGGAGTATCTGAAACTGTAGCTAGAGCAGCTATCTCCATAGCTGCCAGTAAAATGCCCATACGAAGTCAATTTATTCGATTAGAGATATAGAACCCTAAAAGGGGTATGGAAGATAAAAAAAAATGCTCGGTTTTTCTTTCTGGAAAGACAATATTTCTTTCATCCTTTTGCATTGAAATAACAAATTGAAATCAAAATAATATGATTCAACCTCAGACCCTTTTAAATGTAGCAGATAATAGTGGAGCTCGAAAATTGATGTGTATTTCGAGTCATAGGAGCTGCTGGCTAATCAGCGATATGCTCGTATTGGTGATGTTATTGTTGCTGTAATCAAAGACGCATTGCCCCAAATGCTCTAGAAAGATCCGAAGTAATTCGAGCTGTAATTGTACGTACATGTAAAGAGTTCAAATGCGAAGACGGTATAATAATCCGCTATGATGACAATGCTGCGGTTATAATTGATCAAAAAGGCAATCCAAAAGGAACTCGAGTTTTTGGCGCGATTGCCGAGGAATTGAGAGAATGAATTTTACCAAAATAGTTTCATTAGCTCCTGAAGTATTATAAATACTAGTAGGCGAAATTGAGACCAAAGAATTAATTTAGTAGATTGTGTTTTACGTATATGTTTTAAATCCAAAATGAAAAAAAAAAAAAGAAAACATGTTGATTATAGAAAAAATAGGAGGAACCTAGAATTAGAGTCTTATGGGCAAGGACACTATGCTGATTTACTAACCTCTATAAGAAATGCGGACATGAATAAAAAAGGAACAGTTCGAGTAGTATCTACAAATATTACCGAAAACATTGTTAAAATACTTCTACGAGAGGGTTTTATTGAAAGTGTTCGAAACATCAGGAACGTAACAGATATTTCTTGGTTTCAACTTTGCGACATCAAAAGAGAAAGACTATAAAAGGAATATATAGAACAAGAACCTTTTTAAAGCGTATCAGCCGACCCGGCTTACGAATTTATACCAACTATCAAGGGAATTCCTAAAGTTTTGGGTGGAATGGGAATTGCTATTCTTTCTACTCTCGAGGAATAATGACAGATCGAGAAGCTCGACTAACAGAATTGGGGGAGAAGTCTTATGTTATATATGGTAATCGCCCGCCTATAGTGCTCGAATTCTATCTCGCCCTTCCTATTTTTAAAATAAAAATAGAAAAATAGGAGAAAAAAAATATGACAGAAAAAAAAAATAGGAGAGAAAAAAAAAACCCGAGAGAAGCAAAAGTAACTTTCGAAGGTTTAGTTACGGAAGCCCTACCCAATGGAATGTTCCGCGTTCGGCTAGAGAATGACACCATCATCCTAGGCTATATTTCAGGAAAGATACGGTCTAGTTCTATACGAATACTGATGGGGGATAGGGTCAAAATTGAAGTAAGTCGTTATGATTCAAGCAAGGACGTATAATTTATAGACTTCCCCATAAGGATTCGAAGCGTATCGAAGACTCGAAGGATAGCGAAGATTTGAAGGATAGCGAAGATTTGAAGGATACCAAAGATTCAAAGGATTAGGTTTTTCTTTTTTTTTCTAGGGTAATAAATTCTAAGTTCTAAAATTCAAGCGAAGAGACTTATTTTTTCCAAAAGATTAGATTCATAGTTTAAAAAAGGATACGGAAATATGAAAATAAGAGCTTCCGTTCGTAAAATTTGTACAAAATGTCGACTGATTCGTAGGCGTGGACGAATTAGAGTCATTTGCTCTAATCCGAAGCATAAACAAAGACAGGGGTAATCTTTCGAAAAAGAACTTTACTTTCTAAAAAGTAAAAAAAAGTACCCGCGGAATGTTCCAATTCCAAATAAAATAATTTCATTTAAAATAATTAAAGTAAAGGGTTTATTTTAACCCTGAAACGGATATCTTTGTATCTTTTTTTCTTTTTTTTATTTCTAACTCATATTTATGAGATAATAAAATATGGCAAAAGCTATACAAAAATTGGTTCACGTAAGAAAGTGCGTATTGGTTTACGTAGGAATGCACGTTTTAGTTTACGGAAGAGTGCACGTAGAATAACAAAAGGGGTTATTCATGTTCAAGCTAGTTTCAACAATACCATTATAACTGTTACAGACCCACAAGGTCGGGTGGTTTTTTGGTCCTCGGCCGGTACTTGTGGATTCAAAAGCTCAAGAAAGCATCACCCTATGCTGGTCAAAGAACAGCAGTAGATGCTATCGTACAGTAGGTTGCAACGAGCAGAAGTTATGGTAATGGGCGCTGGTAGTGGAAGAGATGCCGCATTACGAGCCATTGCTAAAAGTGGTGTGCGATTAAGTTGTATACGCGATGTAACACCTATGCCGCATAATGGATGTCGACCGCCTAAAAAAAGACGTCTGTAAAAGAATTAACCCGCTTTCAACTTTCATTTCAAGAGAAATAAACGATTCAATGATAAATAATAATACTAGTCTATTATGGTTCGAGAGGAGGTAGCAGGATCCACTCAAACACTACAGTGGAAGTGTGTTGAATCAAGAGTAGATAGTCAGCGCCTTTATTATGGTCGTTTCATTCTGTCCCCGCTTAGAAAAGGTCAAGCGGCACCGTCGGTATTGCCTTGCGAGAGCTTTACTTGGAGAAATAGAAGGAACATGTATCACACGTGCAAAATTTGGGAGCGTGCCGCACGAGTATTCTACAATAGCAGGTATTGAAGAATCCGTACAAGAAATTTTACTAAATTTGAAAGAAATTGTATTGAGAAGTAATCTCTATGGAGTTAGAGACGCATCCATTTGCGTCAAAGGTCCTAGATACATACTGCTCAAGATATCATCTTACCGCCTTCCGTAGAAATCGTTGATACGGCACAACCTATAGCTAACTTGACAGAGCCCATTGATTTCTGTATTGATTTACAGATCAAGAGAGATCGTGGATATCAGACAGAACTCAGAAAGAACTATCAAGATGGAAGTTATCCTATAGATGCTGTATCCATGCCTGTTCGAAATGTGAATTATAGTATTTTTTCTTGTGGGAATGGAAATGAAAAACACGAGATACTTTTTCTAGAAATATGACTAATGGAAGTTAACCCTAAGGAAGCACTTTATGAGGCTTCTCGTAATTTGATTGATGTATTTCTTCCTTTTCTACACGCGGAGGAAGAGGGCGCTAGTTTCGAAGAAAATAAAAACAGGTTTACTCCACCCCTTTTTACTTTTCAAAAAAGATTAACTAATCTAAAGAAAAACAAAAAAGGAATTCCATTGAATTGTATTTTTATTGATCAATTAGAATTGACTTCTAGAACGTATAATTGTCTAAAAAGGGCCAATATACATACACTATTGGACCTTTTGAGTAAGACTGAGAAGATCTTCTGAGAATTGACAGTTTTCGTATGGAAGATAGAAAACATATATGGGACACTCTAGAGAAGCATCTCCCAATTGATTTACTTAAGAATAAACTCTCGTTTTAAATCCATTGCAATTTTTTTTCTTCTTCTTTTTCGAGTTAGAATAAAAAGAAAACAATTTAGCATCTTTGGTACAATCTATATTTTCGCGAAATGGATCATAATAAAATGGATTTTAGGTATCTAGGGAAGATTCACTTGGAAGTAACTATTTCCTAGATACCTATGGTACTTCACGGTTGAATGAATCAAAAAATATCTAAAAAGACCTAAAGTTAATGATTTATCAATGGGTAATGTTGCTCCAATACCTAACCAAAGAGCTACTACAGTACCGATTAAAAAAACGGTCGTAGCTACTGGGCGGCGAAATGGATTTTGGAATTTATTGACATTCTCTAGAAAAGGTACTGTCAATAAGCCTGTTGGCACAGAAACCATTAAAAGAACGCCCAATAACTTATTGGGTACCGTACGGAGTATTTGAAACACGGGAAAGAAGTACCACTCGGGTAATATTTCCAGAGGAGTTGCAAACGGATCTGCCGGTTCACCAATCATTGATGGCTCGAGAACCGCTAAACCTACATTACATGCAATAGTACCTAGAATTACTACTGGAAAAATATATAAAAGATCGTTGGGCCATGCGGGTTCCCCGTAATAATTATGTCCCAATCCCTTTAGCTAATTTAGCTCTTAATACAGGATCATTTAAGTCTGGTTTCTTTGTTATTGGATAGGTGAACTCTTTAGGATCCATCCCCCAAAGGAACCGGACATGAGAATTTATCATCATCCGGCTCGAGCAAGAGTGAAAGAAATAAGACCGCGGAAGATCCTTAATAGAATTAAGGTTTATAATGACTCAATGACTCTAGGCAAGAAAAGCTTTATCAGATTCTCTTTCCGAAGTTGCACCTACAACTACTCATTGAAAATAATCCTATTCTTATGGGTAAATGCTCAATATCCAAGTGGGCTTACAAATTTGATCATGATCAATTGCTTTGTGGATTGTCTCATGTCTCTTGATTAGTTGGTATTTATCCCCTCAATATCGCAAGTTTCTTACCTCCAAACAAAATATTTACTTGTTACTAATAAAAAATCAAAAAGTTTAGCCTACATTCTTCCTTAGATCCCTTCTTTTACTCCGATAGTATTGCGGATCACAATCGATGCAAAGAAAATGAATGCATTTCCATACTATAATAAAAAGGTAAGTGGTAATAAATAGAGAACTGGATCATGTCACATGACTTATTCCATTTCTACTCTATGGATCTTACGGAGCCTGTTCATGGATGACATGGTTGCGGTATGATCATAGAAGATATTCTCCTCAAGTGAACCAGCCTATTCCTTCCTAGGTAGGGGACTTACATGTTGATGGATGCGGAGACACCTTTGGTTGTGAATTCTAATGTGGCAGATCCAATTCTTTATCTGCATGGCCAAATCAATAATTCAAGTCACACACTCCCATAATCCGCCTTTTTTCTTTCGTAAAATTAACTTCAACTATTTGTATTGTATAAAAATACTTTGGAGTTGAAGAGAAGTATCCAAATGACATGTGTTATTTTACAATAACCCATGCTTGTAGCAATGAAATACCAAAACCTACCCGATATGATATATGATAAATTATAATTCTCTATGATATGCCTTCCCTATAAAGGACCCGAAATACCTTGCTTACGTATCATTGGAAAGTGCATTAACATAAATACGGCAGTAAGCAGAGGCAGTACAAAGGTATGTAAACTATAAAAACGAGTCAAAGTGGATTGGCCCACACTAGCACTTCCGCGTAATAACTCCACTAAAGGCGATCCTATTACCGGAATGGCGTCAGGTACACCTGTCACAATTTTGACTGCCCAATAGCCAATTTGATCCCAAGGCAAAGAATACCAGTTACACCAAATGATGCAGTCAAAACAGCCAAAACCACACCTGTGACCCAAGTTAATTCGCGGGGTTTTTTAAATCCCCCTGTGAGATACACACGAAATACATGCAGGATCATCATTAAAACCATCATACTTGCTGACCATCGATGAACTGATCGGATTAACCAACCAAAGTTGGCCTCGGTCATTATGTATTGAACCGAGGAAAAAGCCTCTGTAACGGTTGGTCGGTAGTAAAAAGTCATAGCAAAACCGGTAGCGACTTGTACTAGAAAACAAGTAAGTGTAATTCCCCCTAAACAATAAAATATGTTGACATGGGGAGGAACATATTTACTAGTTATATCATCTGCAATTGCCTGAATCTCAGACGTTCCTCAAACCAATCATATACTTTATTGAGATAGGTAACTAACCCGAGTCCCCCTCTAAGAGCCGTATATGAAAATTTCATCTCGTACGGCTCAAGCAGAAACACAAAAATTTTCAACGAATATAGAAAAAAGGTTCAAAACTTCATCAGCCACTGAATTGGGTCGATTTGCCTTGAAGATATCAAATAAGAAAAATCCGGAATATCTTCTTTGTGATGATAATGCCAAAAAATCTCAAGTTGGCGCGTCTTTCTTTCTTCCTTTCCCTTATGTTGGTCATTAGAGGCTCTTGACTTTTCTCTTCCTATAAAGGATTTGTTTTTTTATGCGTAATATAGAAATTATCTTGTTGAGATCCTATGAATCAGTTTCAATTAAAACCTTAGATTCATACTAGAGCCACGATGATTTAGTCTCAAGCTAAACAAAAGGCAAGGGTTCTTCGAATAAGAACCGCTTGATAATCATTTATTGAATCAGTGTAATGACTCGACAAAATCGAGAGAAAAAAAGTTGTCTTTTGGGCAAACAAAATTGGAAGGAAGAAAATTTCTTTTTTATTTTTATTTAAGAACTACTTGAATTTTTCAGTCCTGGTTGCGAGGTCTTAATAGTGAGTATGAATCATAGTTCCATTTTTTTTTGATCCACTCTATCTATTTCGTGTTCCAGATACTAGAATTAAATAATATCTGACGAATTAGAATCATCTTGATAGAGATAACAGGCCCTTTCTATGTATTATCAATAGGATCAATTCTAACAAGTCACACACTCATATTCCAGAGATACCGAAACAAAAAAATTCCGCGGTCGAACTACCATAATATCTAGAAATGTAGATCTTAAACTAGAAAGGCTTTTTTGGATGGAAAAACTCTGACTTCCTAGTTTTAGTTAGTAGAAACCTATTGGTTAAAATTCCGTCCAGTAAAACGGAAGAATTATAAATTTCTAAAATGATAGATAGGAATATAGCGAATAAAGCCATTGCGATCCCCATAAAAGGAGTAGTCCCCCAACCCGGGGCGACTTTCCCATATTCCGAATTCAAGGGTTTCAGTAACTACCTGCACCAGTTCGTTTTGGCCTAGGTTTAGAACTATCTTCAACGGTTTGTGTAGCCATAAATTCTATTTAATCATTGGTGTTGACTTTGTATACTATTCCGTTGTAGTTGTAAATACACGATCTTTTCGTAGATCCATTGTAATCTTGAAATTCTATAAAAATGGAAACAGCAACTTTAGTCGCCATCTCCATATCTGGTTTACTTGTAAGCTTTACTGGGTATGCCTTATATACCGCGTTTGGGCAACCCTCTCAACAATAAGAGATCCATTCGAAGAACACGGAGACTAATTTAAGTAGAAGTCTCCCAGATAGGGGGACTTCTTACTTAAATGAAATTATTTTATTCTTTTAGTTGGAGTTGGTGGAACCTTAGGTGGTTCTCGGAAGAAGATAGCGAAAAAAATTATCCCTAAAGTCGAAACTAAAAGGAACGTATAAACCAATGCTTCCATAGATCTCGATCCTGGTTTATTACAATTATAACTTCCACACCTATTCATTTGTCATTTGGGATAATTTCCCCATATAAAGAAAGAAAAAGAGTCAAAGAAAGGATGGAGGATGTTTCCCATGTCAAATCAAAAAAGAGAGGTGAAAGATACTATAACAATGTGTATCAAACTGCCTGTTTCCTTGTAGTTGGATCTCCCACTTTTTGGAATGTTCCAAATTCCACTTGAGCATCCAAATCTGGATCAATACCAGCAAAAACATCTCGGAACAATGTTCTAGCGCCATGCCAAATGTGTCCGAAAAAGAAGAGCAAAGCAAAGGTAGCATGACCAAAAGTGAACCAACCCCTTGGACTGCTGCGAAAAACACCATCAGATTTCAAAGTAGCCCGGTCTAATTCAAAAATTCCCCTAATTGAGAACGCCTCGCATATTTTTTTACAGTAGCAGGATCAGAATAACTTACTCCATTAAGTTCGCCACCATAGAACTCCACCGTTACACCTACTTGTTCAACACTATATTTGGATTCTGCTCTTCTAAAAGGAACGTCTGCTCTAACAATTCCTCCTCATCTACCAAAACAACCGGAAATGTTTCAAAAAAGTAGGCATACGGCGTACAAAAAGCTCACGTCCTTCTTTATCTCTAAAGACGGGATGTCCTAACCATCCAACAGCTATTCCATCCCATTGTCCATTGAGCCTGCTCTGAATAATCCCCCTTTTGCCGGATTATTACCAATATAATCATAAAAGGCTAATTTTTTCGGAATTTTAGACCAAGCTTCTGATAAACTAAGATTTTCGGCTAAACCATTGCTAACTCTTCGATATATTTCTTGCTGAAAGTATCCCTGATCCCACTGATAACGAGTAGCCCAAATAATTCGATTGGGGTCGTTGCTGACCCATACCACATAGTTCCAGCAACTACGAAAGCTGCAAAAAAAACAGCAGCGATACTACTGGAAAGTACAGTTTCAATATTGCCCATACGTAATCCTTTATATAGACGCTTGAGGCGGACGGACACTAAGATGGAATAAGCCCGCTAATATACCCAATGTACCCGCAGCAAATATGATGAGAAGCTATCCCCCCGGAACAAAAGGATCAAAACCTTCTGCACCCCACGCTGATTTACAGCTTGTACTTTTCCAGTTAGTCCATAAGGATCGGATACCCATATCCCAGGACCATACAAACCCGTTACATGAAATGCCCCAAAGCCAAAGCAAGCCACCCCTGCAAGAAATAAATGAATTCCAAAAGATCTTGGGCAAATCCAAAGAGGGTTTTCCCGTCCGCTCACAGAGAATATTTCTAGGTCCCAATATACCCAATGCCAGATCGCTGCCAAGAACACAAGCCAGAAAACACAATATGCGTACCTGCCACACCTTCATAACTCCAATACCCGGATTTGTTACAGTTCCTCCTGAAATACTCCAACCACCCCACGAATCCGTTATTCCTAAACGAGTCATGAAGGGAATTACGAACATACCTTGTCTCCACATTGGATCCAGACACAGGATCAGAGGGATCAAAAACTGCTAATTCGTATAAAGCCATGAGCCAGCCCAACCAGAAACTAGAGCTGTGTGCATTATATGCACCGCAAGCAATCGACCCGGATCATTCAATACGACAGTATGAACACGATACCAAGGCAAACCATGGAAATACCCCTTAGCATAGAAAAATAGACACGATGTCGCTTTATTTTATCGCATTGAAAAAGACTATCCATATCCTATGTACTAACCCTTCTAGGGGATTCTGTGTCAGAAAGCGCGAATATTTATTTCATTCCATTAAAAATAAGAAGCCAATTCTGTTCATAGAAAGAAAGAGAAGCAGATCTATTCTATACTCGATAAGTGCCAATATGCAATGGGTAACTTGGCCAATTTGGAAAAAACGAAGAATAGATCGCTACCCCTCTTTGTTTAGCATTCAAATCACCCCATTCCCTTTCTTTATTCAATCTGTCTTACATTCCTATATGTATAACCTTTCAATCTACGTATTAATAGAATCTATAATATTCATATAGAATAAGAATAAAAATTAAGACAATAAACTGCGGATTCTTTCTTTCTGTTCCATTCTACGTTACCATATAAGTGTGGTTTCTTACTAAATTTAATAATATTAATCTAATATGTCCCATTGGTGTTCCAAACGTACCTTACCGATTCCTGAGATGAAGAAGCGACTTGGGTTGACTTATACAATGTTATGTATCGAGAAAGGACACTTTTTTTAGGTCAAGAGATTCGTTGCGAGATCACGAATCATATTACAGGTCTCATGGTATATCTGAGTATAGAAGATGGAATTAGTGATATTTTTTTGTTTAAACTCCCAGGCGGTGGCTAATCTCAGGAATGGCTATTTTGATACGATGCAAACGGTGACACCAGATATATATACAATATGCCTCGAATAGCGCCTCATGCGTCCTTCATTCTGCTGAGGAGAACCCACCAAGCGTATAGCATTCCCTCACGCGAGATATGCTTCACCAACCTGCTAGTGCTTATTATCGGGCAAGGACACCAGAATTTTTACTAGAAGAGAAGAGTTACACAAAGTTCGCGAAATGATCACAAGGGTTTATGCAGTAAGAACAGGCAAGCCTTTTGGGTTGTATCCGAAGACATGGAAAGGGATGTTTTATGTCAGCAGACGAAGCCAAAGCTTATGGACTTGTCGATATTGTAGGGGATGAAATGATTGACAAGCACTGCGATACTGATCCAGTGTGGTTTCCAGAAATGTTTAAGGATTGGTAGTGTCCGATTTCTTGTAAAGTATTTCACAGCCTAAATTCGTGTTTTCCTCGATTTAATAGAAAATAGAAAGACTTCATGATGAGCAATCATCAGGTTAAGATGGATCTAACCAATCCATTTTTTTCTAATACATACAACATGCCGACGGTTAAACAACTTATTAGAAACGCAAGACAGCCAATACGAAATGCTCGAAAAACGGCCGCGCTTAAAGGATGCCCTCAGCGTCGAGGAACATGTGCTAGGGTGTATGTGCGACTCGTTCAGATCATGACTTCAAACAAATATAAAAAAAATTGAAGTATCCATGATTAGTACCAATGAATAGGATGATAGCTTCTCTATCCTAGATTTCTATGGTATATGGAATTTATGGTTTCCCTTTGGTGCAAATCCAATTATCTAAATTGGAAATAAGAAGCAATTCTCCCATTGGTAGCAAATGGTTATCCATTAAGCGGAGGAAATAGTAATAAAAAGAAAAAGGCTTATGCTCCTTTATCTTAAAAAACGGACTAACAGGGTCAGCTACTTAGCCAACTTTCATAATTAAATACCGTCACTGTATGGATAACTCTTATTGTGAAAAGAGCTATTTACTCTATAATGGATAGGTAGAGCCAAAGAAAGTGGACTATACAAGTTCGCAATACCTTTTGATGAAAGAAAGGGCTCCGGTGTAGTAGAGAGGGCCTCACCGTTAAAGGGAACCATAGAAAACGATGGAACCCACTATTTTTTTTAGTATTATTAGAATGAATTTGTTATTTCGTATAGAAATAACTGAACGGAGTGGAATAAAAAATCGTGGTTGGGAAGGTTACTATAGCAAAAGCCATTGGAATTAATATTTTATATATCGGAATAATTAGTTTTGTTATTAATGAGAAAAAAGGGTGGCTAAAAGAAGAGAAATCATAGTTATTCATTAAGGTTAATTTGATTCAATGACCAGAGTTCCGCGAGATATATAGCCCGGAGACGACGAACAAAAATGCGTTCATTTGCCTCAAACTTTAGAGGGGCTCATTTAAGACTTAATCGAATGATTACCCAACAGGTAAAAGAGCTTTTGTTTCCTCTCATACGAGATAGAGGTAGGCAAAAGAGGGATTTTCGTCGTTTGTGGATCACTCGATAAACGCAGCAACGCGGGTATATAAAGTATTCGATAGTTATAGTAAATTAATACACAACCTGTACAAGAAGAAATTGATTCTTAATCGTAAAATGCTTGCACAAGTAGCTGTATCAAATCCAAATAATCTTTACAAACGATTTTCCAATAAAATAAAGAGCATCAATTAAAGGTATAATAAAGTAATATACTGGAATAATAAAAGATGAATTCCTCGGAGAGGGAACTCCGGGAAGATACAGTAAATTAAGATTAAGTGGTAGGAATCAACGAGCTGGATTACTTTCTTTATAATATATATAGGTCTGGCCCTTTCGAATTCGAATAAAACATCAACAATCGGAACTTAAGTTCCGGTTGTTGTTTCTTAAATTTTGGTTGTTGTTTCTTAAGTTTCGATTGGAATTGTACTTTTGCGTTAATTGAGGAATATGTCTATTTTTTCTGGGTCTAGAACCTGTAATTATTGAAATTGACTGGGCTTGAAATTGCTTTTCGTTCTCATAGTTACGAAACGGTAAGAAAGATAAATACGAGCCTGTTTTATAGCAAGAGTAATTAATCGTTGTTGTTTCAAGGTTAATCTAATTTATTCGTCTCGATAATATTTTTCCTTGTTCACTAATAAATCTATTAATTAAACTCATGTTTCTATAATCAATTCGATCTCCCGGGGCCAATCCGGGGACGCCTACGAAAAGGTTGTTTAGATTTACGAAAAGGTTGCTTGAATTTACGAAAAGTTTGCTTGGATTTAGAAAGGGTTGCTTGATTTATTAAAAGTTTGCTTGGATTTACTAAAGGGTTGCTTAGATTTAAGAAAAGGTTGTTTAGATGTATACATGATTTATTCCTTATTTAAAATTGAAAATTTGAAAATTCACTTCTTTATTTTATTAATTTAGGATCCAGAAGAAGTAGTTTTTCTTTGATCCATATCTTATTTGATTCATATTATAGTATATGAATACCCTCTATACATATGAAATAATATCTACCGGAAATCAGATGAGTTGATTTGTATTTTGTATTCTATACTATGTTTTCTTTATATATTAAATATGAAGTTCTTACTCTTTCTGTTGTTTGGAAAGATCAAACACACGATGTTCCTATTTCTTTATTTCGTGATGAGTCGTATGCTTGCGACAATAACGACAAAATTTTTTGAATTCTAATTGTCCGGGTGTATTGTGGCGATTCTTTTGAGTACTATATCTAGAAATCCCCGTCGATTCCTCATTGGCACCTTTTCGAACACAACTGATGCATTCCAAAATAACTCTGATTCTAACATCTTTTCCCTTGGCCATGAACCTCCTTTTCTTTTTGGATTGACTTAACTTAATTCTTCTACTTATTCTTTTATTCTTCTATTTTGAATCCGAAGAAGAAGAATAAAATTCATTAGAATAATTTTTTTTATTCTTTAATTAAGTAATAAAAAATAGAGAAATAATTAAAGAATACAATCCTTGTCGAATTAGCAAAGATTTTGGTTCGAAATCCTTTCATTTAATTAGCCAGCCCCGCCTTTTCTATGCTCTGATTTCTGAGGCCTTATTTAGCTTGGGTACCCCTTTAAATTGAATTTCTATTTCAAAAATGGGGTTTACCAAATTTTTAATGACTCTGAGGTTCAACCCAATCCATCTTTTCTTTCTTTTTCCTTCCGATACTAAAAAAAGATTGAAAAGGATCATATTTTGTCATATCACGAAGAAATCTATCCCTCCCATAGCAATAACTAGATTAAAAAAAAGGAATGACAAAGCATCTGGAATAAACGATTAATTTCTATCAATAAACCTGCTAAAGCACCAAACCATAGAGTACTTAGCACGGGTGCTACAGAGAGATATGTTTTTATATCCCGCATTGAAAATCCTCCTTCCTTGTTGGAATACATATATGATCATAAACTCTTGCCCAAGATTGTTATGCTATATATAAAATGAACCATATCGACGAAATTTTCCTATCCCTAAAAAAGAAAAAGATGACCCCTTCTTCCTATATATTACCAAGGAAAAGTAATCCTTCTTTTATAGGCGAAATTATATTGGATTTTATATGTATATAATTCCTTAATTATATGAGACCAAAAAGAAGAAATGACACGAGGGTTCTATATATAGATAGAGAAAGAAAGAAGAAGAAAATTATGATGTGGAAAATAAGACAGGAATTGTGTACATGGCATTGTACAACAATTTAATTTGGAAAAGGGATGTAGCGCAGCTTGGTAGCGCGTTTGTTTTGGGTACAAAATGTCACAGGTTCAAATCCTGTCATCCCTACCTATTACTTCTTTCTTCTTTATAGGCAGTAGCGACGAGATCAATTAAAGTAAAGTGGGTATAACTTGAATTTGTGGAGACTATACGTACGTGAGATACATTAGGAATAGAAAAAGATTTTCTTTTTGAATGAATGAAAGCGCTCTTAGTTCAAGTTCGGTAGAACGCGGGTCTCCAAAACCCGATGTCGTAGGTTCAAATCCTACAGAGCGTGATTCCATCTATTTTATGTCGAAGCAGAGTAAAATAACTTAACAAAATTGAATTGTAACTCCAATTTCAATTTGACCTCCTCTCTGGTCTGGAGGAGGTCAATCAAAAAAAAAAAATGACTCAATCAAAGATCCAACTGATCCCCACGCCTGTATTGCAAATACGCAGTCACGAATAATCCCGCTAAAGTAATAGGAATTAGGCCTAAGACGATTCCAAATAGAAAAACTTCAATCATTTCGATTTGTTCGAGGGGATAAAAAAAGAGGTACGATCTATCCCTAATAGTACCTCTAAATTATCCACGAATCTCAATGACCAAGAAAAGAATTCCTAATTAGTCTGGAAAAGAGTCGTAGAATGCAGGAATCCCAAAGAAAGATTTTTCTTTTCTGAATTATAATTATTCAGTCAATTCAAATAAGGCGTATCTTGTTCAAGCCAATAAATAGAGCTGGGGTTATAGTTAAAGCAGCCAGTAGAAAACCAAAATAACTAGTTAAAGTAAGCATGAAAGAGTTAAATTCCATTATTTTTTTTACTACACTACATATGTTGGTAAAGCATTTACCTAAGTTATGGGAAAATTCATAATTCATCAGTTATTTTAGATAATACTAAAAAACAAGATAGAGTAAGATACAGAAGTGTAAAAGAAAGTGGATTCATCAGATGATACATGAGTCCCTAATTCGAATCAAGAGATTTGTTGTGGAATTTGTCAATTGAGTAAAGTAATAATATTAAGAACTAGATCATCTAACCCATTGAATGAAAAAAAGAAATTCAATTTTCAGGGAAATTTTTGAATAAGAGATAAATAAACAATTGAATTTGAAAAAAAAAACTTCTTTCTATTTTGGATAATTTCTTTTTCAATAGGACCCTCTTTTGGAGTGAACGATCGAATATTCCCCTATTCCTTCTTATTTTAACTGATTGTATTCCATATGAATAAGAGGAGAACAAAAGCATTCCACGACCTGCCAAGGGGCTGTTAAAAAAAAAAAAAAAGAAAGCTCTTCCTTGAATTTACTTTATTTTTATTCCTTTTTCGAACTCCAACCAAAGTAGATTCGAAGACGAGTCACTTCAATTATCCTTTTAAGTTCTATTCTATCTTCTGTCTTTCCTATCTTCTGTCTTTCCCTATTTCATCTCGTAAAGTTCCGCGCTCGCAGTTTGGTCAAGAAAGTTAGACCTAATCCAACAAACAATACAAGGATGAATTACGAATTATGAAAGGATAGATTTCACATATACTTGTCCTTGTATTGTGTCAGTATGAGAATATCCTTCCTAAATTATTTATCCAAACCTATTGATCATTAACTTAGATTTTCCCAAGATTTTGGCTGCTATTCCGAATTACTCTATTATTCCGAAGCCAATGAAAAGTAAGTAGAACCTACAAAAATGGGGTTTTCTATTGATGCCTTGAATAACATATAGCTTACCTATAGACAAAAAAAAAATAAAAAAGTAATTATGTTTCGGAACCAGGCAAAACCAGATTGCTGTGCCATAGGAAGGATAGCTATACTAATTCGGTATACTCAAAATACACCTTTGGTACAAAATTGACAATCTCACAAGGATGAAATATCAGTAATTTTCTATTTACTGGTCGATCCCATCTTTTACGGAATCAATTCCTTTTTTGAATGTACAAAAATTTTGGGAGTTCAGCATGTCTGGAAGCACGGGAGAACGTTCTTTTGCTGATATTATTACCAGTATTCGATACTGGGTTATTCATAGCATTACTATACCTTCCCTATTCATTGCGGGTTGGTTATTTGTCAGTACGGGTTTAGCTTATGACGTGTTTGGAAGTCCTAGGCCAAACGAGTATTTCACGGAAAGCCGACAAGGAATTCCGTTAATAACCGACCGTTTTGATTCTTTAGAACAACTCGATGAATTTAGTAGATCCTTTTAGGAGGCCCTCAATGACCATAGATCGAACCTATCCTATTTTTACAGTGCGATGGCTGGCTATTCACGGACTAGCTGTACCTACTGTTTTTTTCTTGGGATCAATATCAGCAATGCAGTTCATCCAACGATAAAACAAATTCCAACTATAGAACTATGACACAATCAAACCCGAATGAACAAAATGTTGAATTGAATCGTACCAGTCTATACTGGGGTTTATTACTCATTTTTGTACTTGCTGTTTTATTTTCCAATTACTTCTTCAATTGAGAGAAAGAAAGAGACTAATAAGAATTCTCTTATCCCATTTGGAAGGATACCATCCTTATAACTACCCATGACTGTTTTTGTCTCTAGCATGACCAATTGATAAAATGTGGAGGAAAGTAGGGGAAATGGCCGATACTACTGGAAGAATTCCTCTTTGGCTGATAGGTACTGTAGCTGGTATTGCTGTGATTGGTTTAGTAGGTGTTTTCTTTTATGGTTCATATTCTGGATTGGGTTCATCTCTATAGTAATCGGAGGGACCAGATTGTAAACATGAAAAAGTAGGAGCTTAGCGGGTCCTTACCCCCCTTTATCTGATTAGAGCGGAAAGGACCCGCGGAATTTTTATTTTACTCTTATAACGCGAATTGAATCTATTCGATTCACTCTTATGAAGCAACAAGAAAAAGAGATCACTCGAGGATCCAATATCTTATTCCACGAAGGAAGTATCCTGAAAATCCTTGATTTAGTTTCGAGTAATAAACTAATAAAACCTTAATCAAAACTATTCAACTAGCCTAAAAATAAAAAAACCTTCAATGGAAGAGTTTACTTTTTTTTTGCAAAATTTCTGTAAATTTGAAGTTGAACTTAATTAAACAAGCCAAGCAATTTGCTCACAATCACAAGAAATTTTTCCCCCGCCATATTTTCTTCCCCTCTGTTTGTCCACTACCTCGGCTAAACCTAAGCAAAAGAAAAAGAGGTCCAAGAGACAGACCCGAATAAAGAAGAAATAGTAATCTTTGACGAATTAGGAAGAAAAAGGATTCTTATTTTGATACAAGAAGAATCGGCACAAGAAAAAGGCTTTTTCTTGTGCCGAATAGACGATTAAGAAGACCTGCAATCCCTCCGAAAAAGAAGAAATTTTAATTTGATTGTTCTCGCCTTTGCCTTGGATTCTCTTCTTTTGCATGGGATATAAATAAGGAATTCCAGACATCTCATAAACAAAAAGCAGTCTAAACAAAAAAAGGATTTCCAAAATAGATCATAGATAATTCTAGCAATTGCCAATAAATCGAGGCTTTTTACCAACTTGATGGTAAGAAATCCCGGGACCTAGAAATTCATTTCGTACAATTGAACCTTTTCAAACTGTTTCTTTTTGAGAACCAAAAAAACTTGTGCCAAAATAACGGATGCGAAGAAGAACAAAAGGCCTTGGACACGTAATGGATCCTGAAGCACGATTTCTGCGTCCCCCTGACCAAAACCTCCCACATTAGGATTGCTTGTTAATGGTTGATCAAGCTTGATGGATTCCCCCTCTGAAACAAGAAGTTCTGGTCCGGGAGGTATAATATCAATCACTTGGCGTCCATCTGATGCATCAACTATGGATATTTCATACCCCCCCTTTTCTTTACGTAGTATTTTTCTTACTATACCTGTTGACGTAGCATTATAGACTGTATTGTTACTCTTGCTACCATCAGGATAGATCTGTCCTCTTCCTCGGTTTCCCCCTACATATATGGGATATTTTAAGAAATGAGCATCTTTCTTCGTAGCAGGATCAGGGGAAAGAATGGGAAAGACAATTTCACTATATTTCTTACCGGGAACAGGGCCTATCACAAGAATGTTTTTTTTATCGGGACGATAACTCTGAAAAGCAAGATTTCCTATCTTTTCTTTTAACTCAGGGGAAATACGATCGGGCGGCGCTAATTCGAATCCCTCGGGCAAAATAAGAACAGCACCTACATTCAACCCTCCCTTTTTTCCATTAGCAAGAACTTGTTTCAATTGCATATCATAAGGAATTCGAAGAACTGCTTCAAATACAGTATCGGGAAGCACAGCTTGGGGAACTTCAATATCGACGGGCTTGCTAGCTAAATGGCAATTGGCACATACAATTCGTCCAGTTGCTTCTCGTGGGTTTTCATAACCCTGCTGCGCAAAAATGGGATATGCATTTGAAATAGATGTCCGAGTTATTACGTATATCATGATCGATACAGAAATCGATCGAGTTATCTGTTCCTTTACCCAAGAAAAAGTATTTCTATTTTCCATGTCCAATCGCAGATCCCAGAATTTCTACAATAAATTAGATAGGTAGCTAAGCTAATCTAGTTCCCTATACACGAATCTGTTGTCATTCTACTGCAACAGTTGTACTGCAATGATGAATACCTTAAAGTAGGTATAAATAGAAAGAATTTTGCTAAAATGGAAAAGGGCTTTCTTTCTAAAAAAAGATGCTTGCTAATTTGATTAATATTAATATCGGGAGATCAAATGAATTTATGCTTCACTAATTGAATGATAAATGACTACAAGCGAAGGAGATAGACGATTTAAACAAAAAAAGACCCAAAATTTCAAACATGTATCTAGAATTACTGGAAAACTACAAACAAAAATAGTGAAAATAAGCTCGTTAGGAGCCCATCCAAAATCGTTGTAGACCCAACGAATTACTAGTTCCCAACCACGGGTGGAGTGAAATCCAACAAAAAAATCAGTAACTAAAAGAATAAAAAAAGCTTTTATTGAGTCATTTAAATTATAGAAGAATTCCTGAACCCAAGAATTCAAAATGACAAGTTCCTCTTTACCCAGAAAAAAAGAACCACTTAGAATAGCCAAACAGATTATATTTGTCGAGAAATGCAAAATGGTATGGAGATGATCCTCATTATTTATTTTGACCCATTGTATTATTTCCTTGTGTATTCCTGTAGGAGGTTTTTGTACATGTGTCTTTAGTTTCCCTTTTATCATCTCGTCCAAGAGAGAAAGTTCTTCTAATTCTATGAATCTTTCTAGAATCCTTTTCTCTTGAATATCAGTTAAGAGAGTTTCGGATTGCCTGGTATTCCACCAATTCTTAATCCAAAGTTCCAGACATTTGTTAAATGAGGAAGAGACCCCCCAAGGCAAAAGTACGATAAATACAAGATATAGTAAAGAAGGCAATGCTTTCTTTTTTTTCATTTTTGATCTGTAAATGGAGTTGTTAATGAATATGCTTCATTCGCTGACTCTATTCCATTCCCTGACTCTATATGATGATATTTCTATTTCATGATATTTCTATTTCTTTGAAGCAAAAACTCTATAGGTTTGATACCCTGTATCTATTCTTCTTTTTTGTATATTAGTTATTAGTGGAATTTCAGTGCATTGGGTTCTTTCTTAGATCTAGATGGAATGAAATAGTGAAATAGAATAAAAAAAAAGCCCTTTCGGATGAAAAAGGAAGAATAGTATGCGATATATCTAACTTGGATAAAAAAAAATTAAAAGCAAATTTCTCTTATCCTCGTTTGTTCCTTCCTTTAGATAAATACTTAAAAATCCCCTTACAATAACAAATCCAATTTAGAAGGGACTTCCTCCCTGTGTTGAGAAAACTTTTCTTCTTCCAATTCTTCTTTTCTTCATTCAACTCAGTTCAAAAAAGATACCTCAAAATACTTCAATTGGTACGCGCAAGAAATAGGCCAATTCGGCAGCTTTTTGTTCAATTTCTCGTGGAGTAAAAAATTTATCATCAGTACGAGTCAAGGGAATGATCCCCTGGCCCCGGATTTCCATATAAAGAATACGACGAGGATAAAGACCCTCTTTAACCTGAATTCTAATTGATTGGATATCCCGCATAAGGAATCGAAGGAAGACGCGACGTTTTATTCCAGGGAATCCCCAACGAAAAATGCACACTATTCCCTCTTTTCTATCGAATCGGTCATAACCACTACCTACATTCCACAAAATAGTACACCACAAGTAGGAGCTAATGAATAGGCCTGCGATTCCGTAGAAAGACATCACGACCCCCTGCGGAAAAAAAAGAATTTCTTGAGATGGAAGTATAGATATAATATTCTTACCAAGATAACTGGAAATCCCAACCGATAAGAATCCTAGTGAACCTAGAAAAAGAATACAGGCCCAGAAAAAATTACCCCTTTTTCGAGAACCTTTTAGAAGTTCTACCCATATGTGTTCTGATCGCCAATTCATATTAGATATACTAAATCCAGCAGCGGTCGATTGAAATTGAGAGAATAAGCTAAATAATTTTGACTTTACTTTTTTTGATTCTGAAATCGCCTTCAGCAACTAGTACTCCTGTGAAATAATAGGTTAGATACATTGACTTTCTATTCAAAAAATATTCGTTGATTCAATTAAAATAAATAAAATAAAACTCGCTATACCTGGCTCTGCATATTCATGCATTTATGCTCGTAGCCTATATCCGCATCCATAACCGTTTTTCATTTGTGTGTAGAAAGTGTGTGTAGAAAAAGCCACATACCCTACCATATTATATTACTTACACTAAAAAATACTAGACAATCTTATTTTTTTGCACATAAAGAAATAAAGAAGTCATTGCAATTGCCGGAAATACTAAGCCTACTAAAGGCACGAAAATAGAAGGTAAGTTTAAATCCGTCATGGAATAGGTGTCTCAATTCAAATTTACTATTTCTATCTAGTCGAAAAATATCTTAAGATTCTTATGATATAATTAAGTATATCTATTATAAGGAATATTGACTATTGTATTGTATTTTTTATTTTTAGTTTGAAAAATATTCTGTAAAAAAAATGAAAGGATAATAAGAAAATTCCAAAAAAGGAGAACTAATTAAAAAGATTTTATTTTGATTTTCCCATCCTCATGGCCTTTCTATCTTTCTAATCTAATTTGAAATTGGATTCAAAAGAAAGCGGTTAGAATTTACTTCCTGCATACATACTTCTCTAGAAGCGCATACAATAATGCGTGGTAAAGGCGGAAAAATAGTATATTCAATCAAAATCAAAGGGCAAATTATCTTACCTACTATAGATCCCCTACTACCCTCTTAGACTTTAAAAGGCGATATACCACCCAAAGAAAGGGTATGAAAATGCCGGGTGGAGTTAGCTTTTCGACGAAGACCTGTCCCGTGCAGCGAAGCCCTGTTAGTAAGACCCCCCGCAATAATGGATTATAGAAGAATATTATTCCAAATACTCCTCTGGACGCATATAGTAGCATTGCGATTCCGAATCTTTTTTATTTATGAATATGAACAGAAAAAATTCATTGTATCGTTGGGTCGGAGCGGAGGTTTGGTCCAGAAAAATTAGAAACAAAACGTCTACTCTACCGCATTGAAGTCTATAGCGCTGTATTTCCACGAAAGTATAATTCTTACCATCAGGATACGATCCTTTCTTTTGAACTAAACGTCTCTACGATGGGTCCAGGTTCTATGTCCAATCCCAAATCAAGGATTTCTCGCTCTTGATCGGAGTCATAAACTAAAAAAAAACTACCTTTTTATCCTTTTTCTCAAGGTTATAGAAAACTTCCTTATCTAGTTCTAGCATTTTGAAAAAAAAAAAATGCTTCTTTTTTTACACACAGTTCGAGTCACTTGTTGACTCACGATTACGCCTGTTAAAAGTTTCAAACGTCCTCTTTTTTGAAATTGAAAGAGAGTCCTATAAAAAGGTCTAACTTCCAAACTATGTCTTTTTTCATTCATTCTCCTTTAGTTTTTTTCTCTATCTAGAAGTGGAATAGAATAACCCGGTTGAAGGGTAATGATCATACGTCTGTAATGCATTGTATGGCCCAGAATAGGTCCTATTCTTCTACCTTTTCCAGGTAGTCGATGGCTATTCACAGCTACCACCTTAACACCAAAGAAGAGTTCGACCCAATGCTTTATTTCTGTCTTAGTGAATCCCGATTCGACATTAAAAGTATATTGATTCTTTCCCAATAAACGAAGACTTTTTTCTGTAAATACTGCGTATTTGATTCCATTATCATTATCATATGATAATACTATATTTTATTATTTTATTATTTTATTTGTATTTCTTTATTGTATTATACCTTAATATATATATTCTAGATATATAGAATAGACGAATCTCAATTTGTCAAGTCTCATGATCATATCATGATCTATTTTTATTCGGCTCAATCTTTTTTTTCTAAAAAAGATTGAGCCGAGTTTAATTGCAATCAATTAGAAGAATAAAGAAGAATTACTGCATTTCATAACTGATTTTTTTCTCTTTTTATTTCGTTTCTTTTTTATTTATACCTTCTTTATCTTTAGTTTTATCTAGTTAATCAATAGTATCTACCGGCTCGAACTCGAATTTGATCGCCTTCCATACTTCACAAGCTGCGGCTAGTTCAGGACTCCATTTGCAAGCTGCTCGGATAATTTCATTACCTTCGCGAGCAAGATCGCGCCCTTCGTTACGAGCTTGTACACAGGCTTCTAAAGCCACTCGATTAGCTGCTGCACCAGGTGCATTTCCCCAAGGATGTCCTAAAGTTCCTCCACCAAATTGTAATACAGAATCGTCCCCAAAGATTTCGGTCAGAGCTGGCATATGCCAAACATGAATACCACCTGAAGCTACCGGTATAACACCTGGCATGGATACCCAGTCCTGAGTGAAAAAGATACCGCGAGCACGATCTTTTTCAATAAAATCATCGCGCAATAAATCAACAAAACCTAAAGTCATTTCGCGTTCCCCTTCTAACTTACCTACTACTGTACCGGAGTGGATATGATCTCCCCCAGACATACGCAATGCTTTAGCTAATACACGGAAATGCATACCATGATTTTTCTGTCTATCAATAACTGCATGCATTGCACGGTGAATGTGAAGAAGTAGGCCATTGTCGCGGCAATAATGAGCCAAAGTAGTATTTGCGGTGAATCCCCCAGTTAAGTAGTCATGCATTACAATAGGAACCCCTAATTCTCTTGCAAATACAGCTCTCTTAATCATTTCTTCACATGTACCCGCAGTCGCATTCAAGTAATGCCCCTTGATTTCACCGGTTTCGGCCTGTGATTTTAAATAGCTTCGGCACAAAAGACAAAACGGTCTCTCCAGCGCATAAATGGTTGTGAGTTTACGTTTTCATCATCTTTGGTAAAATCAAGTCCACCACGTAGACACTCATAACACGCTCTACCATAATTTTTTGCGGATAATCCCAATTTTGGTTTAATAGTACATCCCAATAAAGGACGACCGTACTTGTTCAACTTATCTCTTTCAACTTGGATACCATGAGGCGGGCCTTGGAAAGTTTTTGAATAAGTAGGGGGAATTCGTAGATCCTCCAAACGTAGAGCACGTAGGGCTTTGAAACCAAATACGTTACCTACAATGGAAGTAAACATGTTAGTAACGGAACCCTCTTCAAATAGGTCTAATGGATAAGCTACATAACAGATCCATTGGTTGTCTTCCCCAGCAACAGGCTCGATGTGATAGCATCGTCCTTTGTAACGATCAAGACTGGTAAGTCCATCAGTCCAAACAGTTGTCCATGTACCAGTAGAAGATTCGGCAGCTACTGCAGCCCCTGCTTCTTCGGGCGGAACCCCAGGCTGAGGACTTACTCGGAATGCTGCCAAGATATCAGTATCCTTAGTTTCATACTCTGGGGTGTAGTAAGTCAATTTATAATCTTTAACACCAGCTTGAAATCCAACACCTGCTTTAGTTTCTGTTTGTGGTGACATAAGTCCCTCCCTATAACTCTTGAATTAAGAATTCTCACAATAACAGGGTCTACTCGATGTTAATTAGGCGTAAATGAAACTTTAGCAAAAATCTCGTAAAACAAAAAGGATATTCAATTAATATAATATCAACTCATTAAAGAAAATTGAGGGCATGCTTAGGTTAATGAATATGTTTCATTCATATATAATGCGTACACCCTGTGTATGTTCTATCCTATAGGAATTCCAATATAGGAATTCGATAGGAATTGAGTTGTTGTTATGGTAAGTTAACACGGTTCGTTATTAAACCATGGATTTGATTTACCAAATCCATAATTATTGTATACTCTTTGATAGATATAGCGCAACCCAAATTAATTCCTAATCCTTATTTTACAAGTTCTTAATAGTTCTCTTTTCTTATTTTGAATGCAAATACCTAACTAAATACTAATAAAATTCTTTGTTGACAGCAATCTATGCTTCACAGTAGTATATATTTTGTATATCGAAGTCCTAGATAGGAAAGTAGAGTAGGCACAGATCCTCCACAAAAGGCAAAATGTATATGAAAAAAAAGATTGATTGAACTTTCCAATGGACTCATTCCATGAGTAAACGATTGAATGGGATTCGCTTGGGCAACGAAATCAAGTCCTGGTCCCCTTTTCTCTCTTATTGAATTAACTAATTCATTTCCTTTTTACTTTTGGATTTTTTTTGATTTGATTTGGCATTATTCAACAATAAAAAAAGAAAAATTTCGACAAATTCCTTTTTTTTAATTATGTGATAATTATGAGAACCAATCCTACTACTTCTCCTCCCGGGGTTTCCACAATTGAAGAAAAAAGTACAGGTCGTATCGATCAAATTATTGGACCCGTGCTGGATGTCACTTTTCCCCCAGGCAAGTTACCTTATATTTATAACGCTTTGGTAGTCCAGAGTAGAGACACTGCCGATAAGCAAATTAATGTGACTTGTGAGGTACAACAATTATTAGGAAATAATCGAGTTAGAGCTGTAGCTATGAGTGCTACGGACGGGTTGATGAGAGGAATGGAAGTGATTGACACGGGAGCTCCTCTCAGTGTTCCGGTCGGTGGAGCTACTCTCGGACGAATTTTCAACGTTCTTGGGGAGCCTGTTGACAATTTGGGTCCTGTAGATAGTAGTGCAACGTTCCCTATTCATAGATCTGCGCCTGCCTTTATCGAGTTAGATACGAAATTATCCATCTTTGAAACAGGTATTAAGGTCGTCGATCTTTTAGCTCCTTATCGACGTGGAGGAAAAATAGGACTATTTGGGGGGGCTGGAGTAGGTAAAACAGTACTGATCATGGAATTAATCAATAACATTGCTAAAGCTCATGGGGGCGTATCCGTATTCGGTGGAGTAGGGGAACGGACTCGTGAAGGAAATGATCTTTATATGGAAATGAAGGAATCCGGAGTAATTAATGAAAAAAATATTGAGGAATCAAAGGTAGCTCTAGTCTATGGCCAAATGAATGAACCACCGGGAGCTCGTATGAGAGTTGGTTTAACTGCCCTAACTATGGCGGAATATTTCCGAGATGTTAATAAGCAAGACGTGCTTTTATTTATCGATAATATCTTTCGTTTTGTTCAAGCAGGATCAGAGGTATCCGCTTTATTAGGGAGAATGCCCTCCGCAGTGGGTTATCAACCTACTCTTAGTACAGAAATGGGTTCTTTGCAAGAAAGAATTGCTTCTACTAAAAAGGGATCTATAACTTCGATTCAAGCAGTTTATGTACCTGCAGACGATTTGACCGACCCTGCCCCTGCCACAACATTTGCACATTTGGATGCTACTACCGTACTTTCCAGAGGATTAGCTTCCAAGGGTATTTATCCAGCAGTAGATCCTTTAGATTCAACCTCGACTATGTTACAGCCTCGGATCGTTGGCAACGAACATTATGAAACTGCGCAAAGAGTTAAGGAAACTTTACAACGTTACAAAGAACTTCAGGACATTATCGCAATTCTTGGCTTGGATGAATTATCGGAAGAGGATCGTTTAACTGTAGCAAGAGCAAGAAAAATTGAGCGTTTCTTATCACAACCGTTCTTTGTGGCAGAAGTTTTTACTGGTTCTCCAGGAAAGTATGTTGCTCTTGCGGAAACTATTAGGGGATTTCAACTAATCCTTTCCGGAGAATTAGACGGCCTACCTGAACAGGCTTTTTATTTGGTGGGTAACATCGATGAAGCTAGCACGAAAGCTATAACCTTAGAAGAGGAGAACAAATCGAAGAAATGAAATTAAATCTTTATGTACTGACTCCTAAGCGAATTATTTGGGATTGTGAAGTGAAAGAAATCATTTTATCCACTAATAGTGGCCAAATTGGCGTATTACCAAACCACGCCCCCATTAACACAGCAGTAGATATGGGTCCTTTGAGAATACGCCTCCTCAACGACCAATGGTTAACAGCGATTCTGTGGAGCGGTTTTGCGAGAATAGTTAATAATGAGATCATCATTTTAGGAAATGATGCGGAACTGGGTAGTGATATTGATCCGGAAGAAGCTCAAAAGGCACTTGAAATAGCCGAAGCTAACTTGAGTAAAGCTGAGGGTACGAAAGATTTGGTTGAAGCGAAGCTCGCTCTCAGACGAGCTAGGATACGAATCGAGGCTGTCAATTGGATTCCCCCATCCAATTGAAGACAATCCAGTGGTTTATAGTTGATACAAAGAAAAAGGGAAGAGGGGTAGAAAAAGTTATTAGATAGCGAAGCGAAGTAAGTCCAATGCTATCTAGTAATTTTTCTACCTACTTACCTACTATTGGATTTGAACCAATGACTCCCGCCGTATGAAAGCAATACTCTAACCACTGAGTTAAGTAGGCAATTTATCACCACAAAGGAAGACCCATTACTTCGATCGATTATATATTGAATCCCTTTTCTAAGCAATACCGCTCTGTTATTGGTCTGTTATATACTAAATACTAAACTAAATACTAAACAGATACAGATCAAAGGGGTATCCTCTGGCATTAGAAAATATTCATCTTGACAAGAAATTATCTATATGTTAAGATATCTCTGATAAGGGCTATAGCTCAGTTCGGTAGAGCAACTCGTTTACACGTGCGCCAATGCTTTTCAAAGGAGCTTATTATGCAATGAACATAATCGATCTTATTGCAAAATCAATGTCTTACTTCATAGATTCGAGAGAATAGGAGAACAGTAGCCTGACAAACAGTCGGTTCAGTCCGATTCAGGTGCCAATTCAGGTGCCTAATCAAATAGAACCCTTATGGATTTGCTAGTTGATAAGGTAAATATCCAGCCCACTAAATGCTAGGCGTAATGAGGATAAGGGCCTCCAAAAAACTTCTTTTCGTTCTATGAACTTTAAGGTGTATGAAGTCTCATAGTTAACTCTTGCAGTGGAACGATAGAGACTCCATTTCACTTAGGTTGATTTAATTTAGACCGGAGGCAGACCTAAGTCAAGGTAATCCTCCTTTGAAACACTTTGGTATTGCTCCTAGATAGATCATAATACAAAAAATCAATCAGAGCACAGGGAGCCATCTCATTATCTTTCCGTAAAGAAAAACTATGGTGGACTAACTGATCTTTAAATCAGTTTATGAAAGAGCCCAATGCAAAAAAATGCATGTTGGGTCTTTGAAACAGTTCAAATCATTTCGATAATAATCCGTTTGATCTGTTTTACCGAGAAGGTCTACGGTTCGAATCCGTATAGCCCTAATATGCCCTTTTTTAGATTTTAGGATCTCTATCCTATGTTTTCTTTAGTTTAGTATAGTTTTCATTTTCTCATTAGTATTTGTTTATAGACTGGATAGGCGCCTGCGACATAGAATAGAGATAAAAGCATTACCAAAGGCTCATTCATCGAAAATCAAAATCATACAGACAGGAAAAGAAAAACGAATTTCTATCAAATCAATAGAAGAAAGGATCCTTTCCCTGATTTGAATCCCGTCCTCCTTCAAATAGGATATCTCTAGACTTCCCTATAATAACTGCAATGATTTTATCCATTTTGCGAATTCCTACTTTGTTTTAAGTATATTTATTACTTTGTTTATAGATACATTATGTAAATTGATCAACTTTAAATAGAAAAAATAAAGTAAAGAGTAAATAAGAAAACAGAATATTCTGTCTCATAGTTCTGAAATAGAGTTCTTTATTTTTATTTTATAGTATTACTTCTCATTAATTATACTGCATAGATTAGTCCTACTATCTTAATTAGGTTCTAATTTAGTAGTATTCTCATTTTTATTTAATAGTCTCTTATTATTTTATTATTAAATATTAAATAAAGGATAGAGCTATTCTTTTTTCTAGAGATTCTAGAGAAAGCGAGACAAAGTGAAACGAGAAAGTTTTCTTTATATAAGAATTAGATCTACATACACCATATCTAAATAGAATGGAAATCCAAAAGAAAGGGAGTTGGGATTCCATTGGATGAATCTTTAAAGAAGATGCAGCACAGAGGAAACAAAGGCTAAACTTAAACTAAGCGCTTTTGTTTGAACAAAAAAGATTCTTGTTTCACCGAGGAAAAGAGAGAAGTTCTGGATAAATTGACAATGCTGAATTGAATTGACTAATTTAAGTTCCGCCTATTCCACATTAATGGGAGTACATTATGTTTCTGCTTCACGAATATGATATTTTTTGGACATTTCTAATAATAGCAAGCCTTATTCCTATTTTGGCATTTTCGATTTCAGGACTTTTAGCCCCGGTTAGTGAAGGACCAGAGAAGCTTTCTAGTTATGAATCGGGTATAGAACCCATGGGAGGGGCTTGGGTACAATTCCGAATACGCTATTATATGTTTGCGCTCGTTTTTGTTGTTTTTGATGTGGAAACCGTCTTTCTATACCCTTGGGCAATGAGTTTCGACGTATTGGGTGTATCCGTTTTTATCGAAGCTTTGATTTTCGTGCTTATCTTAGTTGTTGGTTTAGTTTATGCATGGCGAAAAGGAGCCTTGGAATGGTCTTAACTGAATATTTAGACAAAAAAAAAGAAGGAAAAGATTCTATTGAGACAGTTATGAATTTGATTGAGTTTCCCTTACTTGACCAAACAAGTTCCAATTCTGTTATTTCAACTACACCAAATGATCTTTCGAATTGGTCAAGACTCTCCAGTTTATGGCCCCTTCTATACGGTACCAGTTGTTGTTTCATTGAATTTGCTTCATTAATAGGCTCACGATTCGACTTTGATCGTTATGGATTGGTACCAAGATCAAGTCCTAGGCAAGCAGACCTAATTTTAACAGCCGGTACGGTAACAATGAAAATGGCTCCCTCTTTAGTGAGATTATACGAGCAAATGCCTGAACCAAAATACGTCATTGCTATGGGAGCCTGTACTATTACAGGGGGAATGTTCAGTACGGATTCCTATAGTACTGTTCGGGGAGTTGATAAGTTAATTCCTGTGGATGTCTACTTGCCGGGCTGCCCACCTAAACCGGAGGCAGTTATAGATGCCCTAACAAAACTTCGTAAGAAGATATCGCGAGAAATAGTTGAGGATCAAACTCTATCTCAAAATAAAAATAGATGTTTTACTACCAGTCACAAGCTTTATGTTAGGCGCAGTACTCATACAGGAACTTATGAGCAAGAATTGCTCTATCAATCACCATCTACATTAGATATATCTTCTGAAACTTTTTTCAAATCCAAAAGTTCAGTACCTTCCTACAAATTAGTGAATTAGGAGAGGGGCTCTTTTGTGTAGAAAAATAAAAAGCAGGGCAATCTTTCAAACTTGCATCCGAAATGTGAAATATTTATACAAAGAGGGAGAGATGAAGACAATGCAGCAGGGTTGGTTATCTAATTGGCTAGTCAAACATGAGGTGGTTCATAGATCTTTGGGCTTTGATCACCGAGGAATAGAGACTTTACAAATAAAAGCAGGGGATTGGGATTCCATTGCTGTCATTTTATATGTATATGGTTACAATTATTTACGCTCCCAATGTGCTTATGATGTAGCACCCGGTGGATCTTTAGCTAGCGTGTATCATCTTACGAGAATACAATATGGTATAGATAATCCAGAAGAAGTCTGCATAAAAGTCTTTGCCCAAAAGGATAATCCTAGAATTCCGTCTGTCTTCTGGATTTGGAGAAGTGCCGATTTTCAAGAACGCGAATCTTATGATATGGTGGGAATCTCTTATGATAATCATCCGCGCCTTAAACGTATCCTAATGCCTGAAAGTTGGATAGGCTGGCCCTTACGTAAGGATTATATAACCCCCAATTTTTATGAAATACAAGATGCTCATTGAATGATAAGAAATTCATGCTCACTTATACAACACAACTCCAGATTTTATTCAAGTCAAGGAATATTTTTAGGTTCTTTTCCTAGATGAAACGGAATACCTATTTATAATTAATTCCTAATTATACAAAAGCATTCCAGATAGACTGAGCAAAAAAAGGGTTTCATTTGGATTCCCCTATTTTGAAAATCGCATATTAATTTCCTTCATATGAACAGAAAAATAGGATGACTCAAAGAAGTTCTCTACCAGGAACTTTGTACCGCGCACATTACTTAGCACAACTAGGAAAATAAGATAAGATAAAGATAAGCAAGACTAAAAAAATATTCGTCGGAATAGCGGAATACAAAATTAAGAAACGCAAAAAAATAAAGGGGAATCTCACCCCCTTCTTTATCATAAAGAAAAGATATATTTTAAAACTTCTTTAAAAAGAAAAAGAAGTGCCTCTATATTTATATTATAGATTTATCCACTTAGATGAATAAATATTATTAATGAATATGTATCACAATCCATCTCGAGGTATTTGGATCAATACCTATTCGGTGGATCTTTTTTTTTTTTTTCTCTGCCAGGAACCAGATTTGAACTGGTGACACGAGGATTTTCAGTCCTCTGCTCTACCAACTGAGCTATCCTGACCTTTTCTTGTGCATCATCCTAGTAGAGTATTTGTATCTATGTCAATTAAAAGGACTAAAAATTAATTAAAGTATTTCAAATTTTAAATTTGAAAATGGGGGGGGTAGTCCTATGCATTGTGCATGGTTTACTTAAATAAAACTTAAAAATAGAGTGAATAACCAAGATTTCTTGCCGATACTCTAATAAAAAAGAAATCTATTCAATGAATAGGATAAGATCCATTGAGTTCTCTTCGCATTCCTTTGTGAAAGAGTAGAATGAGAAAGCTAATGAATCTTAAACCCATTGCATTGATAAAAAGAAAAAAAAGTGCATTGATAAAAAGAAAAAAAAAAAGAGGATAAATAATAATAATATAGTATAGTTAGGGAATAAAAGAGGATTTGGGGATAGAGGGACTTGAACCCTCACAACTTATAAAGTCGACGGATTTTCCTTTTACTAGAAATTTCATTGTTGTCAGTATTGACATGTAGAATGGGACTCTCTCTTTGTCCTCGTCCGATTAATCCACTTTTTTAAAGATCTCGAAAACTTTGAATTTTAATTGAAGAATTTGATTATTCAATATTCGATTGGAGTGGATTCACAATAATGAAAAAAAAAAATTATGATATGAGTTTTTTATTTCATAATCATTATCATTTCTAATTTCATTTTTAAAAAAGATAAAGAACCTATATTATAATTAGAATATAATATGAGTTCTGTGATTAATCGTTTGCTATGTCAGTATCTATACGTGTTTATTAAATGTATAAGGTATAAAACCCCTCTTTCTCTAATTTAGAACTAGAAGGAATTCCACTAACAACACAACGTAATTAACTCGATTCGTTAGAACAGCTTCCATTGAGTCTCTGCACCTATCCTTTTCCTTTGTATTCTAGTTCGAGAACCCCTTGTTTTCTCAAAACACGGATTTGGCTCAGGATTGCCCTTTTTTAATTCCAGGGTTTCTCTGAATTTGGAAGTTACCACTTAGCAGGTTTCCATACCAAGGCTCAATACAATCAAGTCCGTAGCGTCTACCGATTTCGCCATATCCCCATTTCCCTCTTCTTTGAGACCAGGATTCCTTGTGTAATTTCATCCATCTCTTAGTTTTTTTTTTGAATCATTGAGTTCATCACTCAACGTAGTCTAGCAGTTCAGTTCGACTCTATTTGAGAGACCTCGCTTGCTTATTGCAATTCAGAATTGAATTGATTCTATCCTTGATGTATTTGCAATTCAATCCGAATCAATATATCCAAAAGTTTTTATCTCCCCCACCTCCCGTCTTACTTTTTTATAGTATTCAAAATTATACTATAACGCTTGATATTTATTCTTTTTTTCTAATCAGAATTAGCAATTTTATTTACTCTGACTCTATGTTCCCCTTAGTGAAATATTAATCCTCAAATTATTAACAAATAATAAAGTCTATAATGATCGAATGAAAATACCAATAAATTCTATAATTTTATTTTTTAATATCCTATAGTTAAGCATATCAAGCTAACTTTATCTTTAAGAAGTTTTAGTATTTTTTTATTTTTATAAGTATAACTTCAAATTTAGAACTAGTTAATAGCTAAGATTAATAACTAATATCTGAGATTTTACGGATTTCCTATACTATACCTATTTCTATTTGTTACACTATTTCCGTTATGTAAGCCCACTTAGCTCAGAGGTTAGAGCATCGCATTTGTAATGCGAGGGTCATCGGTTCAAATCCGATAGTCGGCTTTTTTTTCTCTATCGATGTTCTACGAACAAGAATCTCTTTTTTTCCGAATTAAATGGAGAATCCAGGATCTTTTATGTTTTTTACCTTACAATTTTGCTAGATACAAAACAATAAAATAAATAATATATATACAAAAAAAAAAGATTTTGATGAAATTCCATTTTTTGGGGTACTTTAGTTGATTTTACTCTGTTTATCCTGTAGTTTAATTCAGTTTTAATTTCGATGTATTCTGTAATGTAAATACAATGAAATTAATTGTGTAAAATGAAATTTCAATAAAATAAAAAAAGGAGTCTTCATGTCCCGTTATCGAGGACCTCGTTTAAAAAAAATACGCCGTCTGGGAGCTTTACCAGGACTCACTAGAAAAACACCTAAATCCGGAAGTAATCTTAAAAAAAAATTCAATTCTGGGAAAAAGGAGCAATATCGTATTCGTCTTCAAGAAAAACAGAAATTGCGTTTTCATTATGGTCTGACAGAACGACAATTACTTAGATATGTACATATCGCTGGAAAAGCAAAAAGGTCAACAGGCCAGGTTTTACTACAATTACTTGAAATGCGTTTGGATAATATCCTTTTTCGATTGGGTATGGCTTCAACCATTCCTGGGGCCCGCCAATTAGTCAACCATAGACATATTTTAGTTAATGGTCGTATAGTCAATATACCAAGTTTTCGTTGCAAACCCCGAGATATTATTACTACGAAAGATAACCAAAGATCAAAAGGTCTGGTTCAAAATTATATTGCTTCATCGGACCCGGGGAAATTGCCAAAGCATTTGGCGATTGACACGTTGGAATATAAAGGACTAGTAAATAAAATCCTAGATAGGAAGTGGGTCGGTCTCAAAATAAATGAGTTGTTAGTTGTAGAATATTACTCTCGTCAGACTTGAACTTAACGAAAAAAGGAAAGGTTCATAGAATTTTCTTCCCCTTCCCCTTTCCCCGAACTAAATCGCCCTAAGACCATTACCATTAATTTGTATTTTCCCATCAACTAGCTAAAATTGATTAACCCTAGGATTAGGATCCTTTTTTCTTTTTTCCTCTATGTGTATTTTACATACCACAGTAATTTGCTATAGAGAATTTCTAATTTCTATTAAATCAAAATAAGATAATATAAGATATTATATTATTGCTGGAAAAAATTGTTATTTGATTTGATACATTGTGATCCTTAACGTTGATGAATTAAGAAAAACGGAAAGAGAGGGATTCGAACCCTCGGTAAACAAAAGTCTACATAGCAGTTCCAATGCTACGCCTTGAACCGCTCGGCCATCTCTCCTACATAACTTATTATGGAAAATAAACTGAGTGAATAGCGAGTTTTCTTATTCCTGCAGTACAGGTACAACCGCAACCACTCGGGGGTTCCATAGTTCTATTGGAAAAATTCCTTTTGATCTAAGTGGAAGGATACAGGATTTTTTACTAGAAATTGCGCTCGCTATAAAATAAAAGTTTTAATTTGGGTTTTCCCGCAACTAAAGAAAAAGAAAATGGAAGAATTCTTCTTATTGCATAATAAAATAAAGAAACCTTAGAATTCCGTTTGCATAAGATACGCTACACCATACTATCGAAATCAAAAATAGGGTATGAGACAATTAATAACTTTGAAAACACGAAATAGTTGATAACATAAGTTGTTGTTCAGAAATAGGAAAGTGGAATGAAATCCAGTCTTAGTCAAATATTTCATATCTCTTCGTGTCCAAGCAGAAGGAAAAGGATACAATTTGAGCTGAGCGGAAAATCCATATCTCTCTTATCCATTTAAAGCATATGGATTTAGAGTAGAGCATATGGATCAATCTATTTATAATTATAAGAATCGAATGTGTTTGTTTTTATGTTATTTTGTGAAGGAATGAAAACAATTCTATATAGAATGGGTTGGGAATTATGCCTAGATCCCGTGGAAATGGAAATTTCATTGATAAGACCTCCTCAATTGTAGCCAATATTTTATTGCGAATAATTCCGACAACCTCAGGAGAAAAAAAGGCATTTACTTATTATAGAGATGGTGCGATTTGACTCTTTTTTTTGCTTTTTTTTAGCCCTACCTATACCTCAGTCTTACGAAAAAGAGAGGGGGGTTGGCATAGAGAGAACCAAATTTGTAAAGCAAACAAACCCACGCTTCGGGAAGGTGAGGCGAACTAACAATTCCTTCCGTCGTGTATCCTCGATTGATGCGGCTTCAGATACTTCAATTGTAGATTTGAGTATTGAGCGAAAGGTTACACCTACAGGATATGGTATGGTATGGATTACAGGCCAATCCTACTCTATTAGTATCCGTAGGCAGCATAGGGGAGAAAAGCACTACACCTAGAAATAGGAATCAACAAGAGAAAAACTTTGTTAGAAATTACCCCTTTCCTGATCGGTATCAGGGCTGGGAAGAATGGTTGGGATAACAAACAACCATCAGGTTTGTACTTTGGATACCCCTATAACCATCAAAGATCGTTGAAGTAGCTAATTCCTCTAAATAGGAGGCGTTGAGAACAAAGAAATTATTGGAGCTATCGTTTTCCTCTAGCATTAATAGAATTCATTGGTGTTAAGAAAAACCTCTTGTGGGAAGGTTGGCTAGAGATTTCTTGGAAAAATACCAGCCCCTTTCGGTTCATAATGAGACGGGACTAATTCTATTTTGATTCTATAGATTATTTCGCTTAGTACTATTATGTACAGAAGGGAGGAGCCGTATGAGATGAAAACCTCATGTACGGTTTTGGAACGGAGATTTTTTGAATAGAATGAACGACCGTAACGGATGTTGGCTCAATCCGAAGGAAATTATGCGGAAGCTTTGCAAAATTATTATGAAGCTACGCGACTAGAAATCGATCCCTATGATCGAAGTTATATACTCTATAACATAGGCCTTATACACACAAGCAATGGAGAGCATACAAAGGCTTTGGAATATTATTTCCGGGCACTAGAACGAAACCCCTTCTTACCGCAAGCTTTTAATAATATGGCCGTGATCTGTCATTACGTGCGACTATCTCCACTATAGAAAGAAAAAAAAAAAAGAGAGGATCAAATTTTCTAGTAAATACTAGAAAAAAAGGGCTTTCTACATAGGGATCGTAAAAACAACGATTTTTCCCTATCAGCTGTAGGAAGGAAGGACACTTCACGAGAATCAAAAAACGAAGAAAGTATGGCCTATACTACTACTCTATGGATAAAGTTTCTCAAATTGATAGAGAAAGCACCGTAAAGATCAATTAGTGAGCGACTGGGTCGATACAACTAAAAAAAACTGCTTACTTATCCCATGATATGGGGCAAAATTTAGGAATCCGCTTATGTAATAGAGCCGATCCACTAAGGGATTAAGCAGCGGTGTAGTATCAGATCCCAAAGATAGTAAGTTCTTTTTTCTTTCTTATGGAAAAAAGTCTTTTTCAAGGATTCTATAGAGATTTCATATATGAAACCCGGGATAGTTACCTCTCAGAAAATTTGAACGAAGGCTCTATATCTATCTATGCTTCATTCTTCTGAAGGTGGGAAAAAAGATCAAACTGATTATTGATAAAAATTAGGGTTTGAAACTTAGGTAATTAATTTCTTCTGCTTAACCCAAGAACAAATTGGATCGATTTTTGATAAATCGAATTCAGTTAAGATAGGGGAAATTCAGATAGCAATTTCTGAGCCGTATGAGGTAGGAAACTCTCAAGTACGGTTCTAAGGGAAGGAACTTCCTATTCCGACCGAGGAGAACAGGCCATTCTACAGGGTGATTCGGAAATTGCGGAAGCTTGGTTTGATCAAGCTGCTGAATATTGGAAACAAGCTATAGCGCTTACTCCGGGAAATTATATTGAAGCACAGAACTGGTTGAAGATTACGAAGCGCTTTGAATTTGAATAAGACCATGCTCCTTCTTTTTCATAAAATGGGTGGTTTGGTTGTTGATCCATTAATCAAATAAATTAGGTCGTAAGATCGAATCAAGAATTTCATTATATCCATTTCTTATACCTTCTATTTTATATGATATTTCATAAGAATAAACCATAGGGATAGGGTCTAGAATAGAAGTAATAAAGTGAATAAAAAGAGGGGGCAATCTAAATATTGCTAATATATTAGGACCATCTTATTAATAATTCTAATGAGTTATCTTGGAATTTAGAATCAAATAAAAAACCCTATATTATGCTCAAGGAAAGTAGATATAGATAGGAGCTTATGCCCTCAAAAAAAATACACTAGTTTCTTAAATTAAAAATAAAAAAGATTTTTTTCTTACGTCGAGAAATATTTGTTTTTCAAGATAAACAATGTCCGTTAGGCACCTAATCTTTATGTCATAATAGACCCGAACACTTGCCTCGGATTGACTTCAATATATAATTGCTCCAGTGAATAACTAAAAAAAAAATAGAAGGATGGTAGATAGTAAAGAAAAGAACTAATCACAATATCTATCTTTCAAAATCTATCTTTCAAAATCTATCTTTCAAAATATATATCTTTCAAAGATTCACTAAAAAGACAGTTGGCGGGTCTCTTTGTATGTCTTGTCCGGAAAGAGGAGGACTTAATGATTATTCGTTCGCCGGAACCAGAAGTAAAAATTGTTGTGGATAGGGATCCTGTAAAAACATCTTTTGAGGAATGGGCCAGACCCGGCCATTTCTCAAGAACACTAGCTAAGGGCCCTGATACTACCACTTGGATCTGGAACCTACATGCTGATGCTCACGATTTCGATAGTCATACTGGTGATTTGGAGGAGATTTCTCGAAAAGTCTTTAGTGCTCATTTCGGGCAACTTTCCATTATCTTTCTTTGGTTGAGTGGCATGTACTTTCATGGCGCCCGTTTTTCCAATTATGAAGCATGGCTAAGTGATCCTACTCACATTGGACCCAGTGCTCAGGTAGTTTGGCCTATAGTAGGGCAAGAAATATTGAATGGTGATGTAGGCGGGGGTTTCCGAGGAATCCAAATAACCTCTGGTTTTTTTCAGCTTTGGCGAGCATCTGGAATAACTAGTGAATTACAACTCTATTGTACTGCAATTGGTGCATTGATTTTTGCAGCGTTAATGCTTTTTGCTGGTTGGTTCCATTATCACAAAGCCGCTCCCAAATTGGCCTGGTTCCAAGATGTAGAATCCATGTTGAATCACCACTTAGCGGGATTATTAGGACTTGGGTCTCTTTCTTGGGCGGGGCACCAAATTCATGTATCTTTACCAATTAACCAATTTCTTGACGCTGGGGTGGATCCTAAAGAGATACCACTTCCTCATGAATTTATCTTGAATCGGGACCTTTTGGCTCAACTTTATCCTAGTTTTGCCGAAGGAGCAACCCCTTTTTTCACTTTAAATTGGTCCAAATACGCAGAATTTCTGACTTTTCGCGGAGGACTAGATCCAGTAACCGGTGGTCTCTGGCTGACCGATATTGCGCACCATCATTTAGCTATTGCTATTCTTTTCCTAATCGCAGGTCATATGTATAGGACCAATTGGGGTATTGGCCATGGACTTAAAGATATTTTGGAGGCTCACAAGGGCCCATTTACAGGACAAGGCCATAAGGGTCTTTATGAAATCTTAACAACGTCATGGCATGCTCAATTATCTCTTAACCTAGCTATGCTAGGCTCTACAACCATTGTTGTAGCTCATCATATGTATTCTATGCCTCCCTATCCATACCTAGCTACTGACTATGGTACACAACTTTCCTTGTTCACACACCACATGTGGATTGGCGGATTTCTAATAGTCGGTGCTGCTGCACATGCAGCAATTTTTATGGTAAGAGACTATGATCCAACTACTCGATACAACGATCTATTAGATCGCGTCCTTAGACACCGCGATGCAATCATATCCCACCTTAACTGGGTATGTATATTTCTAGGTTTTCACAGTTTTGGCTTGTACATTCATAATGATACCATGAGTGCTTTAGGCCGTCCACAAGATATGTTTTCGGATACTGCCATACAATTACAACCTATCTTTGCTCAATGGGTACAAAATATCCATGCTACTGCGCCTGGCGTAACAGCTCCTGGTGCAACAACAAGTACTAGCTTAACGTGGGGAGGCGGCGAGTTAGTAGCAGTAGGTGGCAAAGTGGCTTTGTTACCTATTCCATTAGGAACCGCAGATTTTTTAGTCCATCACATTCATGCATTTACCATACATGTGACTGTATTAATACTTTTGAAAGGTGTTTTATTTGCTCGGAGTTCCCGTTTGATACCCGATAAAGCAAATCTAGGTTTTCGCTTTCCTTGCGATGGGCCTGGCCGAGGGGGAACATGTCAAGTATCCGCCTGGGATCATGTTTTCTTAGGTTTATTCTGGATGTACAATGCAATTTCGGTAGTCATTTTCCATTTCAGTTGGAAAATGCAGTCGGATGTTTGGGGTACTATAAGTGATCAAGGGGTGGTAACTCATATTACAGGGGGAAACTTTGCACAGAGTTCCATTACGATTAATGGGTGGCTTCGAGATTTCTTGTGGGCACAGGCATCGCAAGTCATTCAGTCTTATGGTTCTTCATTATCTGCATATGGTCTTTTTTTCTTAGGTGCTCATTTTGTCTGGGCCTTCAGTTTAATGTTTTTATTCAGCGGCCGTGGTTATTGGCAAGAACTCATTGAATCTATCGTTTGGGCTCATAACAAATTAAAAGTTGCTCCTGCTACTCAGCCTAGAGCCTTGAGCATTATACAAGGACGCGCTGTAGGAGTAACCCATTACCTTCTGGGTGGAATTGCCACGACATGGGCATTCTTCTTAGCGAGAATTATTGCAGTAGGATAGTGGCTAGGAGGATTTGAAAGGCATTATGGAATTAAGATTTCCCAGGTTTAGCCAAGGCTTAGCTCAGGACCCCACTACTCGTCGTATTTGGTTTGGTATTGCTACCGCACATGATTTCGAAAGTCATGATGATATTACTGAAGAACGTCTTTATCAGAACATTTTTGCTTCTCACTTTGGGCAATTAGCAATAATCTTTCTATGGACGTCCGGAAATCTGTTTCATGTAGCTTGGCAAGGAAATTTTGAATCATGGATACAGGATCCTTTACACGTAAGACCTATTGCTCATGCGATTTGGGATCCTCATTTTGGTCAACCCGCTGTGGAAGCCTTTACTCGAGGAGGTGCTGCTGGTCCAGTGAATATTGCTTATTCTGGAGTTTATCAGTGGTGGTATACAATAGGATTACGCACCAATGAGGATCTTTATACTGGAGCTCTTTTTCTATTATTTCTTTCTACGCTGTCCTTAATAGCGGGTTGGTTACATCTACAACCCAAATGGAAACCAAGCCTTTCGTGGTTCAAAAACGCGGAATCTCGTCTCAATCATCATTTGTCAGGACTTTTCGGGGTAAGTTCTTTGGCTTGGACAGGACATTTAGTTCATGTTGCTATTCCCGCATCCAGGGGGGAGTACGTTCGATGGAATAATTTCTTAGATGTATTACCCTATCCCCAGGGGTTGGGACCCCTTTTGACGGGTCAATGGAATCTTTATGCCCAAAACCCTGATTCGAGTAATCATTTATTTGGTACCGCTCAAGGAGCGGGAACTGCCATTCTAACTCTTCTTGGGGGATTCCATCCACAAACACAAAGTTTGTGGCTGACCGATATGGCTCACCATCATTTAGCTATTGCATTTATTTTTCTCATTGCCGGTCACATGTATCGAACTAACTTCGGAATTGGGCACAGTATTAAAGATCTTTTAGAAGCGCATACTCCTCCGGGGGGTCGATTAGGGCGTGGGCATAAGGGCCTTTATGACACAATCAACAATTCGATTCATTTTCAGTTAGGTCTTGCTCTAGCTTCTTTAGGGGTTATTACTTCCTTAGTAGCTCAACATATGTACTCTTTACCTCCTTATGCATTCATAGCACAAGACTTTACTACTCAAGCTGCTTTATATACTCATCACCAATATATTGCAGGGTTCATCATGACAGGGGCTTTTGCTCATGGAGCTATTTTTTTCATTAGGGATTACAATCCGGAACAGAATGAGGATAATGTATTGGCAAGAATGTTAGACCATAAAGAAGCTATCATATCTCATTTAAGTTGGGCTAGCCTCTTTCTAGGATTCCATACCTTGGGCCTTTATGTTCATAACGACGTCATGCTTGCTTTTGGTACTCCAGAAAAGCAAATCTTGATCGAACCTATATTTGCCCAATGGATACAATCTGCTCATGGCAAGACGACATATGGGTTCGATATACTCTTATCTTCAACGAATGGCCCCGCTTTCAATGCGGGTCGAAGCCTATGGTTGCCCGGATGGTTGAATGCTGTTAATGAGAATAGTAATTCGCTTTTCTTAACAATAGGACCTGGGGATTTCTTGGTTCATCATGCTATTGCTCTAGGTTTGCATACAACTACATTGATTTTAGTAAAGGGCGCTTTAGATGCACGCGGTTCCAAATTAATGCCAGATAAAAAGGATTTTGGATATAGTTTTCCTTGTGACGGCCCAGGGCGCGGCGGTACTTGTGATATTTCTGCTTGGGACGCATTTTATTTGGCAGTTTTCTGGATGTTAAATACCATTGGGTGGGTTACTTTTTATTGGCATTGGAAACATATCACATTATGGCAGGGCAACGTTTCACAATTTAATGAATCCTCCACTTATTTGATGGGATGGTTAAGAGATTACCTATGGTTAAACTCTTCACAACTTATCAATGGATATAATCCTTTTGGGATGAATAGTTTATCGGTATGGGCGTGGATGTTCTTATTTGGACATCTTGTTTGGGCTACTGGATTTATGTTCTTAATTTCCTGGCGGGGGTATTGGCAGGAATTAATTGAGACTTTAGCATGGGCTCATGAACGCACACCTTTAGCTAATTTAATTCGCTGGAGAGATAAGCCCGTGGCTCTTTCCATTGTGCAAGCAAGATTGGTTGGATTAGCTCACTTTTCCGTGGGTTATATATTCACTTATGCAGCTTTCTTGATTGCCTCAACATCAGGCAAGTTTGGTTAATTTAGTTTGTTTTTTTGTACTGTATCAGCACCTAGTTCATTACTCTTGATAGAGAGGGAGGATCTGCCTTTTTAGATTTCTTTTTCTATTTATTTTTCCATCTAGGATTAGAACCGTATACTTGGTAATAATAGCAACGACACATTATGGCAAAAAAAAGTTTGATTCAGAGGGAGAAGAAGCGGCAGAAATTAGAACAGAAATATCATTTGATTCGTCAATCTTTAAAAAAAAAGATAAGAAGCAAAGTTTCTCCCTTGAGTTTGAGTGAAAAAACGAAAATGCGAGAAAAATTGCAATCCCTACCGCGTAATAGTGCACCTACACGCCTTCATCGACGTTGTTTTTTGACCGGAAGACCTAGAGCTAACTATCGACATTTTGGGCTATCCGGACACGTACTTCGAGAAATGGTTTATGAATGTTTGTTACCGGGTGCAACAAGATCCAGTTGGTAAGGATAAAATACCCTTTCGTATTTGTATGGATTTCTGGAATTGATAATCATAGAGGAGCCCTCTTTACCATTCTGTATAAATGGACTATTCTATTTGTATAGATATTGGTAGAGGGGCGTATCCAACCCTCTTTTATCCACTAGTTACCCCTCTTTAGTTTAAGAGTATAGAGCAGTTTGGTAGCTCATAAGGCTCATAACCTTGGGGTTGCGGGTTCGATTCCCACTACCGCCTCCATACTCCTTCTTTATGATATATGCATGATATAATATATACATCATGCATTTGTATCTGGATTTTTTGATTTCTAAAAGAGTTTTGGTCTAACAGTTTTTTCTCGGAAGAAGCAAAAAAATAAAAGAAAGAATAAAATATGAAAGAAAAGCGTCCATTGTCTAATGGATAGGACAGAGGTCTTCTAAACCTTTGGTATAGGTTCAAATCCTATTGGACGCAATCTTATTTCTATCTATTCTTTAAATAACTATACTAAACTAAAAACAAAGAAAACTTTTTTGCATGATTCAAATGAAAAAGCTTTCTCAACGATTCCTATTCTACTAACAAGAGTAGACATGCAAAATTTATTTGTTACTGAAGAGAAAACCGTTCCAGCTGTTCCTGAATAGCTTCCTTCAAAAGGATTTCCGCTTGCTCGGTGAATGTCTTGCTAGAAGATATAATTTCTTGGAATTGAGGTTTAGTATCTTTTAGATGTTTACGTAACTCATCCAGAAATTTATTTACCTGTTCAATTTCTAACGAATCAAGATATCCTCTTGTTCCGGTATAAATAGTAGCTATCTGCTCTTCCACTGGGAGAGGATTTGCCTGGGATTGTTTAAGCAATTCCCTTAATCGTCGACCCCTTGCCAATTGATTCTGACTTGTTTTATCGAGAGCAGAGGCGAATTGTGCAAAGGCTTGTAACTCTGCGAATTGCGCTAGTTCCAATTTTGATTTGCCAGCTACTTGTTTCATGGCTTTAATTTGAGCCGCGGATCCTACTCTGGAAACAGAAATACCCACATTAATAGCGGGTCGAATTCCGGCATTGAATAGATCCGCAGATAAGAATATTTGTCCATCTGTAATGGAGATTACATTAGTAGGAATATAGGCGGAAACGTCTCCAGATTGAGTCTCAACTATTGGTAAAGCGGTCATACTTCCTTCGCCTAAAAGAGAATTTAATTTAGCGGCTCTTTCTAAAAGGCGTGAATGCAAATAAAAAACATCCCCTGGATAAGCCTCACGTCCGGGAGGTCTTCTTAATAGAAGGGACATTTGGCGATAAGCTTGTGCCTGTTTGGAGAGATCATCATAAATTATTAAAGTATGCCGTTCGCGGTACATAAAATACTCAGCCAGGGCTGCTCCCGTATAAGGAGCGAGGTATTGTAATGTAGCAGGTGAATCCGCCATTTCAGCTACTACAATAGTGTATTCCATGGCCCCCTCCTCATGGAAAGTAGTTACTACTTGAGCTACGGAGGATGCTCTTTGACCGATAGCTACATAAACACATATTACACCTTGCCCTTTTTGATTGAGAATTGTATCTGTGGCTACTGCTGTTTTGCCAGTCTGTCTGTCCCCAATAATTAACTCTCGCTGACCGCGCCCTATAGGGATCATCGAATCGATAGCAATAAGCCCTGTTTGAAGAGGTTCGTATACGGAACGCCTGGAAATTATACTTGGAGCAGGAGATTCAATTAAGCGAGATTCGGAAGCTATAATTTCGCCTTTCCCATCAATAGGTTTAGCCAGAGCATTTACAACACGACCCAAGTAAGCCTCACTCACGGGTATCTGAGCAATTCTTCCTGTTGCTTTTACAAAACTTCCCTCTTGTATCATCAACCCATCGCCCATTAATACAATCCCAACATTTTTGGATTCCAAATTCAGAGCAATACCCCTAGTACCTTCTGCAAATTCGACTAATTCACCTGACATTATTTCACCAAGACCTATAATACGAGCAATCCCATCCCCCACTTGAACTACGCGACCTATATTCTCAATCCCTACTTTCCTATTATATTGTTCAATACGTTCGCGGAGAATTTTATGAATTTCGTCGACTCGAAGGGTTGCCATTAGTGTTTCTTGACTCTTTTTTCGGAAGCAAGGGGAAAAATAATGCCTAAATTCTAAACGAAAGTAGAAGTTCAAGGCCTAATTAATTTAATTATTTCTTCCATTCCAGGGACCCGAGAATGCCAATATTAGCACGAATCGTACGGAAATGTAACTCGGTATTCAAACAACTATTCAGAGTTCCTAGAGCTCCTTGTACGGCCTGTTGGAAAACCCGCTGTCGGACCTGATTCATTGCCCTTTGTTTTTCAAAATAAAGGGTTTCGTTTTTAGACTTTTCCAATTGTTCCAAACTAATAGAAGTAGCATTAATCAAATTTGCTTTTTCTCGTTCTATCTCAGAGTATCCATTCATTCGATACTCATCCGCTTCTAGTTCGACTTTCTGTAATCGAATCCGAGCTTTTTCGAGTTGCTCAATGGTCCCTCTACGCAATTCTTCTGAATTTCGAATAGTACTCAAGATCCTCTGTTTTCGATTATCTAATAAATCTTTTAATGAAAGTAGATTATTTTGTAAGTTTACAACTTTTATGATCTCTTCCCGAACCAAACATGAATCTTTCGATTCATTTGGCTCTCACGCTCCTTTTTTTTTTTCTATAGCTATTTCCATATCTTTTTTTTAAGTAATGAGCCTATCCTCTATCTTCTTTTTTATGTTTATATTTCAATATACCGAAACCTATATAAGACTAGATAAATATTAAGAGGACTCTTCCGCCTAGATAAAAATATATCATGGTCAGCAAAGTTGTTTCTTTATTTTTATTTGCCCTCTAGTTAATAATTTCAATTTCATTAAGAAAAACTAACTAAATAAATGGAAAATGAAAATTAATAGAATTCTTTTTTATTTTTTTTTTCTTCAAATCCAAAAAATTTCTCTTTTTTATACATAGGTCGTCGATTCGGCATTGGTTAAAAAAGGGCAGGGTGCCCCCTTTTTTTTCTAGTAAATAGTTCAAACCATTTTATCGATATGAGTGTTCTATATCAGATAAATTTTACATTAGCTATTTCCCGTTTAAATTGGTACTAATACTAATATAGTTGTAGAAAGAGTACCTCTTTTTGCCTGGACTTCAAGCAGTTTAGCTTTAACCGTGTTAATGGTCTCACATTCTTGGTTTATAGAGAATCAAAGTTGATTTACCAATGAGTCGCGAAATGCTATGGTTCTTCCATATGATTTCTGAATTTATTCAGAAGTAATTCGTCGAGATCGTGCACCCTTTTCTTATTTATCCGAAAAATACTAAAAAATATTATAAAGTGCAGCCGGATAGATCCAATCTATTCTTGAAATAGACAACTCGCACACACTCCCTTTCCAAAAAAAATCAAAACACCAACCACTACAGTTAGATTTATTAGATTTGTTGCTAAAATATCGGTATTAAGCCCGAAACTGCCAGCGGATGGCCAGTGAGCTAAAAAAACGAAAGAATGGGTTACATTTTTCATATGCTCTCCTCTTATAGATAGGACGAACAAAGAACAAAGTTTTTCGATCACTTACTTCGCTCGCCCTTTTTTGATCGGTTTTTTTAATGCAAATAGATTCAATCTAGTAATTTCTTTTAGATTAAGTCTTACGTCTTGTTTGACCGGTGAAAGACTTCCTTTGTTGAAATGTTCTGTTCCCAAAATTCCTAAAATAAAAGGAAAAAACTTTCCACTTTCCTAAACTAAGGACGGGAAATAAGAAGGTGAGCATATCTTCTAAATTAATAATACTCAACTCAGCCCTTCCTAGAATGGGGTATTATCTGTCCCGATAAATAGATAATTCTTAAATAAAGTATTGATATAATTGGAATTGTGGAAGCAAATACCAATTTACTAAAAAAAGAAAAAAGTATCTAATCGAAATCGAAAGAATTTTTTTTTTAAGATTAAACAAAAGGGTTCGCAAATAAAAGCGCTAGTGCCACAACTAGTCCATAAATTGTTAAAGCTTCCATAAAAGCTAGACTAAGCAATAAAGTACCTCGTATTTTACCTTCTGCTTCTGGCTGTCTCGCAATACCTTCTACAGCTTGTCCTGCAGCAGTACCTTGACCAACTCCAGGTCCAATAGAAGCAAGCCCTACGGCCAATCCAGCAGCAATAACAGAAGCAGCAGCAATTAGTGGATTCATGGTGAGTAGTTCCTCGTGTCAAAAAAAAGAAATGGTTAAGGATACAATCAACCAATAAATTCTTACTTCTAAGCTCTATTGGGGAGAAGTAAAGTAACTAAAAAGTACAAATTGAAATCAAATTGAAATGATAATGTGAATTGTCCGAACTACATAGAAGGGAATTCCATATCCATATATCGGATTAGATAATGAATCTAACCTAGGAATATATAATATAATATCCTATATATATACATTTGTTTCTTCTATTTTGTTTGCATATTTTCTCATTTTCTATTGAATCGGATTCTAAAATCATTGCTTAAAGTGGAAACCTGCATAAAAGAGGACTCCACTTATAGACATTAAGGATATTATAGTATAGATCTAGCCTGACTCCACCCTCCTTAATGCATATATACTTTGAAAATTCCATAATATAGTCTATTCTATTCTCTCTCCTACAACTCTAGGCTATATATTCATACGCATTTCTAACTATTTTTTTGCAACCAAGCAGATTATCTGGAACCATGCATGAATTGAGCTAAGCTGCAAAAAAAAAAAATACTATTTCCAAAAAGAGTCAATTCAATGATGACCCTCCATGGATTCACCTATATAGGCTGCGGCTAATGTTGCAAAAATAAGAGCTTGAATACCGCTTGTAAATAATCCAAGAAACATGACCGGTATAGGGATTACTAAGGGGACTAAAGAAACAAGAACAACAACGACTAATTCATCCGCCAATATATTCCCGAAAAGTCGAAAGCTAAGCGATAATGGTTTTGTGAAATCTTCTAGGATGTTAATTGGTAAAAGGATTGGAGTTGGTTTAATATATTTCTCGAAATAGCTCAATCCTTTTTTGCTAAGACCAGCATAAAAATATGCCGCTGACGTGAGTAAAGCTAAAGCAACAGTAGTATTTATATCATTCGTGGGCGCTGCTAATTCCCCATGGGGTAACTCTATAATTTTCCAAGGTAAAAGAGCACCCGACCAATTCGAAACAAAAATAAAAAGGAACATAGTTCCAATAAAGGGAACCCAGGGACCATATTCTTCTCCAATCTGAGTTTTGCTCAAGTCTCGAATAAACTCAAGGACATATTCAAAAAAATTCTGACCGTCGGTCGGGATGGTTTGTGGATTCCGAACAGCTATGACAACTGAACCTAGCAAGATAGTAATTACGACCCAAGAAGTGATGAGTACTTGGGCATGAATTTGGAAACCTCCTATTTGCCAATAGAAGTGTTGGCCTACTTCTACACCCGATATATCGTATAACCCCTTGAGTGTTTTAATGGAACAAGGTATAATATTCATATTGTCCTCTGATAAAAATTGAACTTCAAAAAAGGAATTCTTTTGATTCAACCATCTCTTTCTCAACTCAGCAACTTGAAGTATTAATCTTATATTTAGGATACCAAGAAAGCACATCAGATCATAATATATATCAATACCCTCTAATATATATCAATATTCCCCTTCTTTTTTCTATGCAAAAAAAATTCTATGCAAAAAAAAAGATATAGTAAAGTAAGTGATTCCATAAATTTACGCAGTTGCCCAAGAATTCACTATATATTCTTAATCAACGATTTCTTATATAGAGAGAACGGCCCTCACAAATTGAAAATACTAATTTGTTAAGAATCAATCGAATTGAAGTCATAGTGTCATCGTTGGCTGGAATCGATATATTCGCGAGATCCGGGTCACAATTTGTATCGACTAAAGAAATAGTAGGAATCCCCAAAATGGCACATTCCCGAAGAGCTATATACTCTTTTTGCTGATCAAGGACGATCACAATGTCTGGCAATCTCGTCATATATTTGATCCCGCCGAGATACCTTTGCAAAGTAGATAATTTTCTCTTCAAGATTGCCACATCTCTTTTTGGGAGATGGTGGAATTTTCCCATTTTTTCTTCTGCTCTTAAGTCTCTAAATTGAGAAAGTCTAGTTTTCGTAATCGACCAATTCGTTAACATACCACTGAACCACTTTTTATTAACATAATGACAACGAGCCCTTATTGCAGCTGATGCTACTAAATCTGTTGCTCTTTTTTTGGTACCAACAATTAAGAAACTTTTTCCCTGACTTGCTGCATCAAAAACTAAATCACAAGCTTCTGATAAAAAACGAGCCGTTCTAGCGAGATTTATAATATGAGTACCTTTACGCCTTTGCCGAAATGTAAGGGGCCATTTTAGGATTCCATTTCTTAATACCATGACCAAAATGAACTCCTGCTTCTATCATCTCTTTCAAATTAATGTTCCAATATCTTCTTGTCATTTTTTCCACACTTCCTTTTTTTTAATCCTACCATTCCATTACGGAATTTAGTTCTTTTTGAAGATTAAGAAAGATCCGAAATAGCTTGAAATAAATAATAATTGTTCCGAGAGAACCTTGTACTAAGATAAGAGTTGGCCATTGATACATGGTATAAACATAACCACCTTAATGAATTAACTGACTTGTTTTACTTATTAAAATAAAAATCTTAAAAATCTAAAATTTGACCTGTTAGTGTTCTAAGTTCAAAAGTCTAGTAAAGTAAAAAATATTTTTATGGGGGTTCTTATGTCTCATAAAAATTGTTTGTTACGTCAGAATCTGAAGAAACTAATTCTGTATGGAGAAACAAAAAATCTCTCATTTCCGACGCGAATAGATTTTTTTTTTTTATTTCGAAATAAAGGTTCTTGTCTTGTGGGGAACGATGCACAAATTTTTGGAATCCGGTACCAACAGGTATAATCCCCCCCAGAACTACGTTTTCTTTCAAGCCTTTCAACCAATCAATGCGACCTCGTAGGGCAGCTTTTGCTAAAACTCGAGCAGTTTCTTGAAAACTTGCTTCAGATATGAAACTTTGGGTATTCAGGGAAGCCCTTGTTATTCCCAATAAGATTGCCCGATAATAGATCGATTCATCCAAAGCTCGTCCTGCTCGTTCCGCTCGCAATAGTCCGATTAATTCCCCAGGCGAAAAAACATTAGACATTCCATCTTCGGAAACCCGCACTTTTGATGTTACTTGGCGTATAATAATCTCTATATGTCTATTATGGATCTGTACCCCTTGGGATCGATAAACCTTTTGGATTTTATTAACCAAAGAGATACGACTTTGGGCTATGGTTAGCTCAGCTCCAATCAAGAATCCCCAAGGGACCCCAAGAATTCTTGGTATACGCTCATTCCAATCCTCAATTCTCCTTTCGAGATTCGGGGATAATGAATCAATTGAACGCGCTTCAAAGATTTGTTCCACTTTTGGAAGACCTTGCGTTATGTCACTAGATCTCGATTTTTCATATATAAACGTAACTAACCTATCTCCCTTGTAAAGGATTTCTCCATAATGACCATTAACAGTTGCTCCTGTAGTGGCCAAATAAGGTTTAGCTGCTCTTATAACAAAGGAATTCATATTTACAATGAAAATTTGACCGGATTTTTTTATGTGCGATTTAAATAGACATACATTTTCACAAATAAATTGTCCAAGGTGAATTATTGCCAATGTCTCTTCCCAAGAATCATGATGGACAAAGTGACAATTCAAAAGGAATGGATCCAACATTATGTTACTATCGAAATTAGAAATCCTTTTATTTTCATCTATTAAAGAGTATTTAAGTTCTTGAAGTACTTGGAAGGTTTGTTTTAAATTGTCAACGAACAAATATTTTTTTAACAGGATTTTATTATGCGTTAGTAAATAGTAAGATGAAGAAAAATGCGATATACTAGCTACAATAGCGCCTAAGGGCCCAAAAATTTCTCGAATAGGAATTCTAGGATTCCATTCTTTTATCGCATTGGGATGTTTTGAATTCTTGAATAAACCAATTCGAGAACAGTTGGATGCCGACAAAATCATCAAAGAGTGGTATTCTTTATTTCGATTCAACAAAGTGCCAATAGCTTCTGGATGTTGGCTAAGTGATTCAATCTTCGCCTTGGAATAAAAAGAATTGATATTGGCGCGATCTAACCTATTATGGGGAATCGGTCCTGCACTTGTCCTACCATACCTTTTTCGTGTATACGAAATAGTGGACTTGACTAACTCAATTCTTAGGAAATCGCGAATAAGATCATTTGCTCTTACCTCAACAAGGGAAGCACCAGCCTTTTCTTTTTCTTCTTGTTCCCAATTCACTACTAAGCAAGTTCTAACAAATTGACTATTTGTGTGATAAATTCTTTGAGTTAACTTGCTATTTTCATGAGAAATAAAATTGACAAGTCGAATTTGGAGATTATTTTCTTCTTGCAAGAGATCCTGCGGGAAAAGTGTTGCTAAATTTCTTCCTTCGTCCATTTCATATGCCACTGTAGGGCGAACGGAAACAAAATACTTTTCCTTGCTCTTGAGAATTTTTTTCCGTTGAACATAGACCCAATTTTTCCTTTTTTTTGATTCCTTAGAATCTTTTTTTTGTCTTTCTGGCGGTATCAAACAGCCACCTAATATCTTATCCGCCTCTTCAGGAAAATGAATATCTCCGGAAAATATTTTGAGTTCCGTATGGCTTTTTTTTCTCTTCACTCGGACCAGTCCGCCTAGTCGACTTCTTGTATTTTTTGTGAGTTGTGTATTCACTCCAATAATACTATTGTCAAGTATCTTTAGGGATGAAGATCTCGGCAAGATATGAAGTTCTTGAAGAATGAAAAAAAACCGATCTACTTCTTTTTGGTATTTTAGACTAAATTCTTTTGTTCCTCGATGCTCAATCAAACCCTCTTTTTTTAAGATGGAATCTTCCTCTGGGCTCTCGTATTCGTCCTCTGAATCTTCTTCTGAGTCTTCCTCTAAAGTACCATATTTTTCCTCTGCGCTTTCCCCGGGGCTGCCATATTCGTCTTCTGAGTCTTCCTCTAGAGTTCCATATTCGTCCTCTTGGGTCCTATATTTGCTCTCTGGGCTCCCATATTCCTCTTCTGAGTCTTTCTCTAAAGTCCTATATTCGTTCTCTGGGTTCCCATATTCGTTTTCTGGGCTCCCATATTCGTCTTCTAGGGTTTCATATTCGTATTCGTCTTCTAGGATTCCATATTTAGATTCTTCTAGGGTTTCATATTCATATTCGTCCTCTCGGGTCCTGTATTCGTCTTCTAGGGTCTCATATTCCTCTTCTGAGTCTTCCGCTCGAGTCCTATATTCTTCTTCTAGGGTCCTATATCTAAATTTAACAATTCCTGAACCCTTTTTATCTTTTCTGTATCGGGGATCGTCAAAATAAGCAAAAATAGTATTTCTACGTAAAACACCCATAAGGGGGATTTCAATCGAAATCCCAAAACAGGATATTAGTTCTTTCTCTTGTTCTTGATGATATTGTAATGGAATGACGAACCTATTTCTTCGCTTTTTCGCCAACAAATCTGAATTATCTTGAAAAATAGAAGGATAGATAAATCCAATGGCCATTGGACATGATTCGATCCGACGTTGAATAATCAAGAATTTCCCTATCTTTTTTACCATAAGTATTCATTTGATCTTGATCCTTGTGGAGTGAAAAAGACGCTATACTGGATCTGCACATACTTACTGACAATATCCATAAATGGCTTGTTTTTGGTAATCGGCGAAGATTACCATATTGATATTCGGGCGCATGGTAAACATCAGTACTCCAGTGCATTTCGCCGTCTGATTCAGAATAAATATGCTTTTGTACCCTTTCTTTAAAATGTAAAGTGGACGTTCCGGCACGAATCTCCGCAATTACTTGTTCGGATTTTACATATTGATCATTTTGCACTAGAATCAAGCTTTTTGAGGGAATATTCACACTATATAGAATATCTTGACTCTGAATAGTTACATGCAAGTCTATATAACATAGAAAAGCAGGCTGCCCATGACGGGTACGTGTGGGGTGAACCAAATTCTCATTGAATTTTATTTTTCCATTCGAAGGGGATCGTACAAGGTCGGCAGTACCCCCTGTGAATACTCCGCCAGTATGAAAAGTTCTTAATGTTAGTTGAGTCCCTGGCTCCCCAATTGATTGACCTGCAATAATACCTACGGCTTCTCCCAATTCGACCAGATCACTATGAGTAGGACTCCGGCCATAGCATAATTGACAGATCCAAGAAGTGCTTCGGCAAGTAAAGGGGGTTCTAATATATATTGGTTGTGCTCGAAATGGTTGTGCTCGAAAGGCAGTTATGAATCGATTGACTAATCCAATTCCA
>NW_028260784.1:0-36923 GCF_056163025.1 Triticum urartu | reverse complement strand
CTGTAATGCATTGTATGGCCCAGAATAGGTCCTATTCTTCTACCTTTTCCAGGTAGTCGATGGCTATTCACAGCTACCACCTTAACACCAAAGAAGAGTTCGACCCAATGCTTTATTTCTGTCTTAGTGAATCCCGATTCGACATTAAAAGTATATTGATTCTTTCCCAATAAACGAAGACTTTTTTCTGTAAATACTGCGTATTTGATTCCATTATCATTATCATATGATAATACTATATTTTATTATTTTATTATTTTATTTGTATTTCTTTATTGTATTATACCTTAATATATATATTCTAGATATATAGAATAGACGAATCTCAATTTGTCAAGTCTCATGATCATATCATGATCTATTTTTATTCGGCTCAATCTTTTTTTTCTAAAAAAGATTGAGCCGAGTTTAATTGCAATCAATTAGAAGAATAAAGAAGAATTACTGCATTTCATAACTGATTTTTTTCTCTTTTTATTTCGTTTCTTTTTTATTTATACCTTCTTTATCTTTAGTTTTATCTAGTTAATCAATAGTATCTACCGGCTCGAACTCGAATTTGATCGCCTTCCATACTTCACAAGCTGCGGCTAGTTCAGGACTCCATTTGCAAGCTGCTCGGATAATTTCATTACCTTCGCGAGCAAGATCGCGCCCTTCGTTACGAGCTTGTACACAGGCTTCTAAAGCCACTCGATTAGCTGCTGCACCAGGTGCATTTCCCCAAGGATGTCCTAAAGTTCCTCCACCAAATTGTAATACAGAATCGTCCCCAAAGATTTCGGTCAGAGCTGGCATATGCCAAACATGAATACCACCTGAAGCTACCGGTATAACACCTGGCATGGATACCCAGTCCTGAGTGAAAAAGATACCGCGAGCACGATCTTTTTCAATAAAATCATCGCGCAATAAATCAACAAAACCTAAAGTCATTTCGCGTTCCCCTTCTAACTTACCTACTACTGTACCGGAGTGGATATGATCTCCCCCAGACATACGCAATGCTTTAGCTAATACACGGAAATGCATACCATGATTTTTCTGTCTATCAATAACTGCATGCATTGCACGGTGAATGTGAAGAAGTAGGCCATTGTCGCGGCAATAATGAGCCAAAGTAGTATTTGCGGTGAATCCCCCAGTTAAGTAGTCATGCATTACAATAGGAACCCCTAATTCTCTTGCAAATACAGCTCTCTTAATCATTTCTTCACATGTACCCGCAGTCGCATTCAAGTAATGCCCCTTGATTTCACCGGTTTCGGCCTGTGATTTATAAATAGCTTCGGCACAAAAGACAAAACGGTCTCTCCAGCGCATAAATGGTTGTGAGTTTACGTTTTCATCATCTTTGGTAAAATCAAGTCCACCACGTAGACACTCATAACACGCTCTACCATAATTTTTTGCGGATAATCCCAATTTTGGTTTAATAGTACATCCCAATAAAGGACGACCGTACTTGTTCAACTTATCTCTTTCAACTTGGATACCATGAGGCGGGCCTTGGAAAGTTTTTGAATAAGTAGGGGGAATTCGTAGATCCTCCAAACGTAGAGCACGTAGGGCTTTGAAACCAAATACGTTACCTACAATGGAAGTAAACATGTTAGTAACGGAACCCTCTTCAAATAGGTCTAATGGATAAGCTACATAACAGATCCATTGGTTGTCTTCCCCAGCAACAGGCTCGATGTGATAGCATCGTCCTTTGTAACGATCAAGACTGGTAAGTCCATCAGTCCAAACAGTTGTCCATGTACCAGTAGAAGATTCGGCAGCTACTGCAGCCCCTGCTTCTTCGGGCGGAACCCCAGGCTGAGGACTTACTCGGAATGCTGCCAAGATATCAGTATCCTTAGTTTCATACTCTGGGGTGTAGTAAGTCAATTTATAATCTTTAACACCAGCTTGAAATCCAACACCTGCTTTAGTTTCTGTTTGTGGTGACATAAGTCCCTCCCTATAACTCTTGAATTAAGAATTCTCACAATAACAGGGTCTACTCGATGTTAATTAGGCGTAAATGAAACTTTAGCAAAAATCTCGTAAAACAAAAAGGATATTCAATTAATATAATATCAACTCATTAAAGAAAATTGAGGGCATGCTTAGGTTAATGAATATGTTTCATTCATATATAATGCGTACACCCTGTGTATGTTCTATCCTATAGGAATTCCAATATAGGAATTCGATAGGAATTGAGTTGTTGTTATGGTAAGTTAACACGGTTCGTTATTAAACCATGGATTTGATTTACCAAATCCATAATTATTGTATACTCTTTGATAGATATAGCGCAACCCAAATTAATTCCTAATCCTTATTTTACAAGTTCTTAATAGTTCTCTTTTCTTATTTTGAATGCAAATACCTAACTAAATACTAATAAAATTCTTTGTTGACAGCAATCTATGCTTCACAGTAGTATATATTTTGTATATCGAAGTCCTAGATAGGAAAGTAGAGTAGGCACAGATCCTCCACAAAAGGCAAAATGTATATGAAAAAAAAGATTGATTGAACTTTCCAATGGACTCATTCCATGAGTAAACGATTGAATGGGATTCGCTTGGGCAACGAAATCAAGTCCTGGTCCCCTTTTCTCTCTTATTGAATTAACTAATTCATTTCCTTTTTACTTTTGGATTTTTTTTGATTTGATTTGGCATTATTCAACAATAAAAAAAGAAAAATTTCGACAAATTCCTTTTTTTTAATTATGTGATAATTATGAGAACCAATCCTACTACTTCTCCTCCCGGGGTTTCCACAATTGAAGAAAAAAGTACAGGTCGTATCGATCAAATTATTGGACCCGTGCTGGATGTCACTTTTCCCCCAGGCAAGTTACCTTATATTTATAACGCTTTGGTAGTCCAGAGTAGAGACACTGCCGATAAGCAAATTAATGTGACTTGTGAGGTACAACAATTATTAGGAAATAATCGAGTTAGAGCTGTAGCTATGAGTGCTACGGACGGGTTGATGAGAGGAATGGAAGTGATTGACACGGGAGCTCCTCTCAGTGTTCCGGTCGGTGGAGCTACTCTCGGACGAATTTTCAACGTTCTTGGGGAGCCTGTTGACAATTTGGGTCCTGTAGATAGTAGTGCAACGTTCCCTATTCATAGATCTGCGCCTGCCTTTATCGAGTTAGATACGAAATTATCCATCTTTGAAACAGGTATTAAGGTCGTCGATCTTTTAGCTCCTTATCGACGTGGAGGAAAAATAGGACTATTTGGGGGGGCTGGAGTAGGTAAAACAGTACTGATCATGGAATTAATCAATAACATTGCTAAAGCTCATGGGGGCGTATCCGTATTCGGTGGAGTAGGGGAACGGACTCGTGAAGGAAATGATCTTTATATGGAAATGAAGGAATCCGGAGTAATTAATGAAAAAAATATTGAGGAATCAAAGGTAGCTCTAGTCTATGGCCAAATGAATGAACCACCGGGAGCTCGTATGAGAGTTGGTTTAACTGCCCTAACTATGGCGGAATATTTCCGAGATGTTAATAAGCAAGACGTGCTTTTATTTATCGATAATATCTTTCGTTTTGTTCAAGCAGGATCAGAGGTATCCGCTTTATTAGGGAGAATGCCCTCCGCAGTGGGTTATCAACCTACTCTTAGTACAGAAATGGGTTCTTTGCAAGAAAGAATTGCTTCTACTAAAAAGGGATCTATAACTTCGATTCAAGCAGTTTATGTACCTGCAGACGATTTGACCGACCCTGCCCCTGCCACAACATTTGCACATTTGGATGCTACTACCGTACTTTCCAGAGGATTAGCTTCCAAGGGTATTTATCCAGCAGTAGATCCTTTAGATTCAACCTCGACTATGTTACAGCCTCGGATCGTTGGCAACGAACATTATGAAACTGCGCAAAGAGTTAAGGAAACTTTACAACGTTACAAAGAACTTCAGGACATTATCGCAATTCTTGGCTTGGATGAATTATCGGAAGAGGATCGTTTAACTGTAGCAAGAGCAAGAAAAATTGAGCGTTTCTTATCACAACCGTTCTTTGTGGCAGAAGTTTTTACTGGTTCTCCAGGAAAGTATGTTGCTCTTGCGGAAACTATTAGGGGATTTCAACTAATCCTTTCCGGAGAATTAGACGGCCTACCTGAACAGGCTTTTTATTTGGTGGGTAACATCGATGAAGCTAGCACGAAAGCTATAACCTTAGAAGAGGAGAACAAATCGAAGAAATGAAATTAAATCTTTATGTACTGACTCCTAAGCGAATTATTTGGGATTGTGAAGTGAAAGAAATCATTTTATCCACTAATAGTGGCCAAATTGGCGTATTACCAAACCACGCCCCCATTAACACAGCAGTAGATATGGGTCCTTTGAGAATACGCCTCCTCAACGACCAATGGTTAACAGCGATTCTGTGGAGCGGTTTTGCGAGAATAGTTAATAATGAGATCATCATTTTAGGAAATGATGCGGAACTGGGTAGTGATATTGATCCGGAAGAAGCTCAAAAGGCACTTGAAATAGCCGAAGCTAACTTGAGTAAAGCTGAGGGTACGAAAGATTTGGTTGAAGCGAAGCTCGCTCTCAGACGAGCTAGGATACGAATCGAGGCTGTCAATTGGATTCCCCCATCCAATTGAAGACAATCCAGTGGTTTATAGTTGATACAAAGAAAAAGGGAAGAGGGGTAGAAAAAGTTATTAGATAGCGAAGCGAAGTAAGTCCAATGCTATCTAGTAATTTTTCTACCTACTTACCTACTATTGGATTTGAACCAATGACTCCCGCCGTATGAAAGCAATACTCTAACCACTGAGTTAAGTAGGCAATTTATCACCACAAAGGAAGACCCATTACTTCGATCGATTATATATTGAATCCCTTTTCTAAGCAATACCGCTCTGTTATTGGTCTGTTATATACTAAATACTAAACTAAATACTAAACAGATACAGATCAAAGGGGTATCCTCTGGCATTAGAAAATATTCATCTTGACAAGAAATTATCTATATGTTAAGATATCTCTGATAAGGGCTATAGCTCAGTTCGGTAGAGCAACTCGTTTACACGTGCGCCAATGCTTTTCAAAGGAGCTTATTATGCAATGAACATAATCGATCTTATTGCAAAATCAATGTCTTACTTCATAGATTCGAGAGAATAGGAGAACAGTAGCCTGACAAACAGTCGGTTCAGTCCGATTCAGGTGCCAATTCAGGTGCCTAATCAAATAGAACCCTTATGGATTTGCTAGTTGATAAGGTAAATATCCAGCCCACTAAATGCTAGGCGTAATGAGGATAAGGGCCTCCAAAAAACTTCTTTTCGTTCTATGAACTTTAAGGTGTATGAAGTCTCATAGTTAACTCTTGCAGTGGAACGATAGAGACTCCATTTCACTTAGGTTGATTTAATTTAGACCGGAGGCAGACCTAAGTCAAGGTAATCCTCCTTTGAAACACTTTGGTATTGCTCCTAGATAGATCATAATACAAAAAATCAATCAGAGCACAGGGAGCCATCTCATTATCTTTCCGTAAAGAAAAACTATGGTGGACTAACTGATCTTTAAATCAGTTTATGAAAGAGCCCAATGCAAAAAAATGCATGTTGGGTCTTTGAAACAGTTCAAATCATTTCGATAATAATCCGTTTGATCTGTTTTACCGAGAAGGTCTACGGTTCGAATCCGTATAGCCCTAATATGCCCTTTTTTAGATTTTAGGATCTCTATCCTATGTTTTCTTTAGTTTAGTATAGTTTTCATTTTCTCATTAGTATTTGTTTATAGACTGGATAGGCGCCTGCGACATAGAATAGAGATAAAAGCATTACCAAAGGCTCATTCATCGAAAATCAAAATCATACAGACAGGAAAAGAAAAACGAATTTCTATCAAATCAATAGAAGAAAGGATCCTTTCCCTGATTTGAATCCCGTCCTCCTTCAAATAGGATATCTCTAGACTTCCCTATAATAACTGCAATGATTTTATCCATTTTGCGAATTCCTACTTTGTTTTAAGTATATTTATTACTTTGTTTATAGATACATTATGTAAATTGATCAACTTTAAATAGAAAAAATAAAGTAAAGAGTAAATAAGAAAACAGAATATTCTGTCTCATAGTTCTGAAATAGAGTTCTTTATTTTTATTTTATAGTATTACTTCTCATTAATTATACTGCATAGATTAGTCCTACTATCTTAATTAGGTTCTAATTTAGTAGTATTCTCATTTTTATTTAATAGTCTCTTATTATTTTATTATTAAATATTAAATAAAGGATAGAGCTATTCTTTTTTCTAGAGATTCTAGAGAAAGCGAGACAAAGTGAAACGAGAAAGTTTTCTTTATATAAGAATTAGATCTACATACACCATATCTAAATAGAATGGAAATCCAAAAGAAAGGGAGTTGGGATTCCATTGGATGAATCTTTAAAGAAGATGCAGCACAGAGGAAACAAAGGCTAAACTTAAACTAAGCGCTTTTGTTTGAACAAAAAAGATTCTTGTTTCACCGAGGAAAAGAGAGAAGTTCTGGATAAATTGACAATGCTGAATTGAATTGACTAATTTAAGTTCCGCCTATTCCACATTAATGGGAGTACATTATGTTTCTGCTTCACGAATATGATATTTTTTGGACATTTCTAATAATAGCAAGCCTTATTCCTATTTTGGCATTTTCGATTTCAGGACTTTTAGCCCCGGTTAGTGAAGGACCAGAGAAGCTTTCTAGTTATGAATCGGGTATAGAACCCATGGGAGGGGCTTGGGTACAATTCCGAATACGCTATTATATGTTTGCGCTCGTTTTTGTTGTTTTTGATGTGGAAACCGTCTTTCTATACCCTTGGGCAATGAGTTTCGACGTATTGGGTGTATCCGTTTTTATCGAAGCTTTGATTTTCGTGCTTATCTTAGTTGTTGGTTTAGTTTATGCATGGCGAAAAGGAGCCTTGGAATGGTCTTAACTGAATATTTAGACAAAAAAAAAGAAGGAAAAGATTCTATTGAGACAGTTATGAATTTGATTGAGTTTCCCTTACTTGACCAAACAAGTTCCAATTCTGTTATTTCAACTACACCAAATGATCTTTCGAATTGGTCAAGACTCTCCAGTTTATGGCCCCTTCTATACGGTACCAGTTGTTGTTTCATTGAATTTGCTTCATTAATAGGCTCACGATTCGACTTTGATCGTTATGGATTGGTACCAAGATCAAGTCCTAGGCAAGCAGACCTAATTTTAACAGCCGGTACGGTAACAATGAAAATGGCTCCCTCTTTAGTGAGATTATACGAGCAAATGCCTGAACCAAAATACGTCATTGCTATGGGAGCCTGTACTATTACAGGGGGAATGTTCAGTACGGATTCCTATAGTACTGTTCGGGGAGTTGATAAGTTAATTCCTGTGGATGTCTACTTGCCGGGCTGCCCACCTAAACCGGAGGCAGTTATAGATGCCCTAACAAAACTTCGTAAGAAGATATCGCGAGAAATAGTTGAGGATCAAACTCTATCTCAAAATAAAAATAGATGTTTTACTACCAGTCACAAGCTTTATGTTAGGCGCAGTACTCATACAGGAACTTATGAGCAAGAATTGCTCTATCAATCACCATCTACATTAGATATATCTTCTGAAACTTTTTTCAAATCCAAAAGTTCAGTACCTTCCTACAAATTAGTGAATTAGGAGAGGGGCTCTTTTGTGTAGAAAAATAAAAAGCAGGGCAATCTTTCAAACTTGCATCCGAAATGTGAAATATTTATACAAAGAGGGAGAGATGAAGACAATGCAGCAGGGTTGGTTATCTAATTGGCTAGTCAAACATGAGGTGGTTCATAGATCTTTGGGCTTTGATCACCGAGGAATAGAGACTTTACAAATAAAAGCAGGGGATTGGGATTCCATTGCTGTCATTTTATATGTATATGGTTACAATTATTTACGCTCCCAATGTGCTTATGATGTAGCACCCGGTGGATCTTTAGCTAGCGTGTATCATCTTACGAGAATACAATATGGTATAGATAATCCAGAAGAAGTCTGCATAAAAGTCTTTGCCCAAAAGGATAATCCTAGAATTCCGTCTGTCTTCTGGATTTGGAGAAGTGCCGATTTTCAAGAACGCGAATCTTATGATATGGTGGGAATCTCTTATGATAATCATCCGCGCCTTAAACGTATCCTAATGCCTGAAAGTTGGATAGGCTGGCCCTTACGTAAGGATTATATAACCCCCAATTTTTATGAAATACAAGATGCTCATTGAATGATAAGAAATTCATGCTCACTTATACAACACAACTCCAGATTTTATTCAAGTCAAGGAATATTTTTAGGTTCTTTTCCTAGATGAAACGGAATACCTATTTATAATTAATTCCTAATTATACAAAAGCATTCCAGATAGACTGAGCAAAAAAAGGGTTTCATTTGGATTCCCCTATTTTGAAAATCGCATATTAATTTCCTTCATATGAACAGAAAAATAGGATGACTCAAAGAAGTTCTCTACCAGGAACTTTGTACCGCGCACATTACTTAGCACAACTAGGAAAATAAGATAAGATAAAGATAAGCAAGACTAAAAAAATATTCGTCGGAATAGCGGAATACAAAATTAAGAAACGCAAAAAAATAAAGGGGAATCTCACCCCCTTCTTTATCATAAAGAAAAGATATATTTTAAAACTTCTTTAAAAAGAAAAAGAAGTGCCTCTATATTTATATTATAGATTTATCCACTTAGATGAATAAATATTATTAATGAATATGTATCACAATCCATCTCGAGGTATTTGGATCAATACCTATTCGGTGGATCTTTTTTTTTTTTTTCTCTGCCAGGAACCAGATTTGAACTGGTGACACGAGGATTTTCAGTCCTCTGCTCTACCAACTGAGCTATCCTGACCTTTTCTTGTGCATCATCCTAGTAGAGTATTTGTATCTATGTCAATTAAAAGGACTAAAAATTAATTAAAGTATTTCAAATTTTAAATTTGAAAATGGGGGGGGTAGTCCTATGCATTGTGCATGGTTTACTTAAATAAAACTTAAAAATAGAGTGAATAACCAAGATTTCTTGCCGATACTCTAATAAAAAAGAAATCTATTCAATGAATAGGATAAGATCCATTGAGTTCTCTTCGCATTCCTTTGTGAAAGAGTAGAATGAGAAAGCTAATGAATCTTAAACCCATTGCATTGATAAAAAGAAAAAAAAGTGCATTGATAAAAAGAAAAAAAAAAAGAGGATAAATAATAATAATATAGTATAGTTAGGGAATAAAAGAGGATTTGGGGATAGAGGGACTTGAACCCTCACAACTTATAAAGTCGACGGATTTTCCTTTTACTAGAAATTTCATTGTTGTCAGTATTGACATGTAGAATGGGACTCTCTCTTTGTCCTCGTCCGATTAATCCACTTTTTTAAAGATCTCGAAAACTTTGAATTTTAATTGAAGAATTTGATTATTCAATATTCGATTGGAGTGGATTCACAATAATGAAAAAAAAAAATTATGATATGAGTTTTTTATTTCATAATCATTATCATTTCTAATTTCATTTTTAAAAAAGATAAAGAACCTATATTATAATTAGAATATAATATGAGTTCTGTGATTAATCGTTTGCTATGTCAGTATCTATACGTGTTTATTAAATGTATAAGGTATAAAACCCCTCTTTCTCTAATTTAGAACTAGAAGGAATTCCACTAACAACACAACGTAATTAACTCGATTCGTTAGAACAGCTTCCATTGAGTCTCTGCACCTATCCTTTTCCTTTGTATTCTAGTTCGAGAACCCCTTGTTTTCTCAAAACACGGATTTGGCTCAGGATTGCCCTTTTTTAATTCCAGGGTTTCTCTGAATTTGGAAGTTACCACTTAGCAGGTTTCCATACCAAGGCTCAATACAATCAAGTCCGTAGCGTCTACCGATTTCGCCATATCCCCATTTCCCTCTTCTTTGAGACCAGGATTCCTTGTGTAATTTCATCCATCTCTTAGTTTTTTTTTTGAATCATTGAGTTCATCACTCAACGTAGTCTAGCAGTTCAGTTCGACTCTATTTGAGAGACCTCGCTTGCTTATTGCAATTCAGAATTGAATTGATTCTATCCTTGATGTATTTGCAATTCAATCCGAATCAATATATCCAAAAGTTTTTATCTCCCCCACCTCCCGTCTTACTTTTTTATAGTATTCAAAATTATACTATAACGCTTGATATTTATTCTTTTTTTCTAATCAGAATTAGCAATTTTATTTACTCTGACTCTATGTTCCCCTTAGTGAAATATTAATCCTCAAATTATTAACAAATAATAAAGTCTATAATGATCGAATGAAAATACCAATAAATTCTATAATTTTATTTTTTAATATCCTATAGTTAAGCATATCAAGCTAACTTTATCTTTAAGAAGTTTTAGTATTTTTTTATTTTTATAAGTATAACTTCAAATTTAGAACTAGTTAATAGCTAAGATTAATAACTAATATCTGAGATTTTACGGATTTCCTATACTATACCTATTTCTATTTGTTACACTATTTCCGTTATGTAAGCCCACTTAGCTCAGAGGTTAGAGCATCGCATTTGTAATGCGAGGGTCATCGGTTCAAATCCGATAGTCGGCTTTTTTTTCTCTATCGATGTTCTACGAACAAGAATCTCTTTTTTTCCGAATTAAATGGAGAATCCAGGATCTTTTATGTTTTTTACCTTACAATTTTGCTAGATACAAAACAATAAAATAAATAATATATATACAAAAAAAAAAGATTTTGATGAAATTCCATTTTTTGGGGTACTTTAGTTGATTTTACTCTGTTTATCCTGTAGTTTAATTCAGTTTTAATTTCGATGTATTCTGTAATGTAAATACAATGAAATTAATTGTGTAAAATGAAATTTCAATAAAATAAAAAAAGGAGTCTTCATGTCCCGTTATCGAGGACCTCGTTTAAAAAAAATACGCCGTCTGGGAGCTTTACCAGGACTCACTAGAAAAACACCTAAATCCGGAAGTAATCTTAAAAAAAAATTCAATTCTGGGAAAAAGGAGCAATATCGTATTCGTCTTCAAGAAAAACAGAAATTGCGTTTTCATTATGGTCTGACAGAACGACAATTACTTAGATATGTACATATCGCTGGAAAAGCAAAAAGGTCAACAGGCCAGGTTTTACTACAATTACTTGAAATGCGTTTGGATAATATCCTTTTTCGATTGGGTATGGCTTCAACCATTCCTGGGGCCCGCCAATTAGTCAACCATAGACATATTTTAGTTAATGGTCGTATAGTCAATATACCAAGTTTTCGTTGCAAACCCCGAGATATTATTACTACGAAAGATAACCAAAGATCAAAAGGTCTGGTTCAAAATTATATTGCTTCATCGGACCCGGGGAAATTGCCAAAGCATTTGGCGATTGACACGTTGGAATATAAAGGACTAGTAAATAAAATCCTAGATAGGAAGTGGGTCGGTCTCAAAATAAATGAGTTGTTAGTTGTAGAATATTACTCTCGTCAGACTTGAACTTAACGAAAAAAGGAAAGGTTCATAGAATTTTCTTCCCCTTCCCCTTTCCCCGAACTAAATCGCCCTAAGACCATTACCATTAATTTGTATTTTCCCATCAACTAGCTAAAATTGATTAACCCTAGGATTAGGATCCTTTTTTCTTTTTTCCTCTATGTGTATTTTACATACCACAGTAATTTGCTATAGAGAATTTCTAATTTCTATTAAATCAAAATAAGATAATATAAGATATTATATTATTGCTGGAAAAAATTGTTATTTGATTTGATACATTGTGATCCTTAACGTTGATGAATTAAGAAAAACGGAAAGAGAGGGATTCGAACCCTCGGTAAACAAAAGTCTACATAGCAGTTCCAATGCTACGCCTTGAACCGCTCGGCCATCTCTCCTACATAACTTATTATGGAAAATAAACTGAGTGAATAGCGAGTTTTCTTATTCCTGCAGTACAGGTACAACCGCAACCACTCGGGGGTTCCATAGTTCTATTGGAAAAATTCCTTTTGATCTAAGTGGAAGGATACAGGATTTTTTACTAGAAATTGCGCTCGCTATAAAATAAAAGTTTTAATTTGGGTTTTCCCGCAACTAAAGAAAAAGAAAATGGAAGAATTCTTCTTATTGCATAATAAAATAAAGAAACCTTAGAATTCCGTTTGCATAAGATACGCTACACCATACTATCGAAATCAAAAATAGGGTATGAGACAATTAATAACTTTGAAAACACGAAATAGTTGATAACATAAGTTGTTGTTCAGAAATAGGAAAGTGGAATGAAATCCAGTCTTAGTCAAATATTTCATATCTCTTCGTGTCCAAGCAGAAGGAAAAGGATACAATTTGAGCTGAGCGGAAAATCCATATCTCTCTTATCCATTTAAAGCATATGGATTTAGAGTAGAGCATATGGATCAATCTATTTATAATTATAAGAATCGAATGTGTTTGTTTTTATGTTATTTTGTGAAGGAATGAAAACAATTCTATATAGAATGGGTTGGGAATTATGCCTAGATCCCGTGGAAATGGAAATTTCATTGATAAGACCTCCTCAATTGTAGCCAATATTTTATTGCGAATAATTCCGACAACCTCAGGAGAAAAAAAGGCATTTACTTATTATAGAGATGGTGCGATTTGACTCTTTTTTTTGCTTTTTTTTAGCCCTACCTATACCTCAGTCTTACGAAAAAGAGAGGGGGGTTGGCATAGAGAGAACCAAATTTGTAAAGCAAACAAACCCACGCTTCGGGAAGGTGAGGCGAACTAACAATTCCTTCCGTCGTGTATCCTCGATTGATGCGGCTTCAGATACTTCAATTGTAGATTTGAGTATTGAGCGAAAGGTTACACCTACAGGATATGGTATGGTATGGATTACAGGCCAATCCTACTCTATTAGTATCCGTAGGCAGCATAGGGGAGAAAAGCACTACACCTAGAAATAGGAATCAACAAGAGAAAAACTTTGTTAGAAATTACCCCTTTCCTGATCGGTATCAGGGCTGGGAAGAATGGTTGGGATAACAAACAACCATCAGGTTTGTACTTTGGATACCCCTATAACCATCAAAGATCGTTGAAGTAGCTAATTCCTCTAAATAGGAGGCGTTGAGAACAAAGAAATTATTGGAGCTATCGTTTTCCTCTAGCATTAATAGAATTCATTGGTGTTAAGAAAAACCTCTTGTGGGAAGGTTGGCTAGAGATTTCTTGGAAAAATACCAGCCCCTTTCGGTTCATAATGAGACGGGACTAATTCTATTTTGATTCTATAGATTATTTCGCTTAGTACTATTATGTACAGAAGGGAGGAGCCGTATGAGATGAAAACCTCATGTACGGTTTTGGAACGGAGATTTTTTGAATAGAATGAACGACCGTAACGGATGTTGGCTCAATCCGAAGGAAATTATGCGGAAGCTTTGCAAAATTATTATGAAGCTACGCGACTAGAAATCGATCCCTATGATCGAAGTTATATACTCTATAACATAGGCCTTATACACACAAGCAATGGAGAGCATACAAAGGCTTTGGAATATTATTTCCGGGCACTAGAACGAAACCCCTTCTTACCGCAAGCTTTTAATAATATGGCCGTGATCTGTCATTACGTGCGACTATCTCCACTATAGAAAGAAAAAAAAAAAAGAGAGGATCAAATTTTCTAGTAAATACTAGAAAAAAAGGGCTTTCTACATAGGGATCGTAAAAACAACGATTTTTCCCTATCAGCTGTAGGAAGGAAGGACACTTCACGAGAATCAAAAAACGAAGAAAGTATGGCCTATACTACTACTCTATGGATAAAGTTTCTCAAATTGATAGAGAAAGCACCGTAAAGATCAATTAGTGAGCGACTGGGTCGATACAACTAAAAAAAACTGCTTACTTATCCCATGATATGGGGCAAAATTTAGGAATCCGCTTATGTAATAGAGCCGATCCACTAAGGGATTAAGCAGCGGTGTAGTATCAGATCCCAAAGATAGTAAGTTCTTTTTTCTTTCTTATGGAAAAAAGTCTTTTTCAAGGATTCTATAGAGATTTCATATATGAAACCGGGATAGTTACCTCTCAGAAAATTTGAACGAAGGCTCTATATCTATCTATGCTTCATTCTTCTGAAGGTGGGAAAAAAGATCAAACTGATTATTGATAAAAATTAGGGTTTGAAACTTAGGTAATTAATTTCTTCTGCTTAACCCAAGAACAAATTGGATCGATTTTTGATAAATCGAATTCAGTTAAGATAGGGGAAATTCAGATAGCAATTTCTGAGCCGTATGAGGTAGGAAACTCTCAAGTACGGTTCTAAGGGAAGGAACTTCCTATTCCGACCGAGGAGAACAGGCCATTCTACAGGGTGATTCGGAAATTGCGGAAGCTTGGTTTGATCAAGCTGCTGAATATTGGAAACAAGCTATAGCGCTTACTCCGGGAAATTATATTGAAGCACAGAACTGGTTGAAGATTACGAAGCGCTTTGAATTTGAATAAGACCATGCTCCTTCTTTTTCATAAAATGGGTGGTTTGGTTGTTGATCCATTAATCAAATAAATTAGGTCGTAAGATCGAATCAAGAATTTCATTATATCCATTTCTTATACCTTCTATTTTATATGATATTTCATAAGAATAAACCATAGGGATAGGGTCTAGAATAGAAGTAATAAAGTGAATAAAAAGAGGGGGCAATCTAAATATTGCTAATATATTAGGACCATCTTATTAATAATTCTAATGAGTTATCTTGGAATTTAGAATCAAATAAAAAACCCTATATTATGCTCAAGGAAAGTAGATATAGATAGGAGCTTATGCCCTCAAAAAAAATACACTAGTTTCTTAAATTAAAAATAAAAAAGATTTTTTTCTTACGTCGAGAAATATTTGTTTTTCAAGATAAACAATGTCCGTTAGGCACCTAATCTTTATGTCATAATAGACCCGAACACTTGCCTCGGATTGACTTCAATATATAATTGCTCCAGTGAATAACTAAAAAAAAAATAGAAGGATGGTAGATAGTAAAGAAAAGAACTAATCACAATATCTATCTTTCAAAATCTATCTTTCAAAATCTATCTTTCAAAATATATATCTTTCAAAGATTCACTAAAAAGACAGTTGGCGGGTCTCTTTGTATGTCTTGTCCGGAAAGAGGAGGACTTAATGATTATTCGTTCGCCGGAACCAGAAGTAAAAATTGTTGTGGATAGGGATCCTGTAAAAACATCTTTTGAGGAATGGGCCAGACCCGGCCATTTCTCAAGAACACTAGCTAAGGGCCCTGATACTACCACTTGGATCTGGAACCTACATGCTGATGCTCACGATTTCGATAGTCATACTGGTGATTTGGAGGAGATTTCTCGAAAAGTCTTTAGTGCTCATTTCGGGCAACTTTCCATTATCTTTCTTTGGTTGAGTGGCATGTACTTTCATGGCGCCCGTTTTTCCAATTATGAAGCATGGCTAAGTGATCCTACTCACATTGGACCCAGTGCTCAGGTAGTTTGGCCTATAGTAGGGCAAGAAATATTGAATGGTGATGTAGGCGGGGGTTTCCGAGGAATCCAAATAACCTCTGGTTTTTTTCAGCTTTGGCGAGCATCTGGAATAACTAGTGAATTACAACTCTATTGTACTGCAATTGGTGCATTGATTTTTGCAGCGTTAATGCTTTTTGCTGGTTGGTTCCATTATCACAAAGCCGCTCCCAAATTGGCCTGGTTCCAAGATGTAGAATCCATGTTGAATCACCACTTAGCGGGATTATTAGGACTTGGGTCTCTTTCTTGGGCGGGGCACCAAATTCATGTATCTTTACCAATTAACCAATTTCTTGACGCTGGGGTGGATCCTAAAGAGATACCACTTCCTCATGAATTTATCTTGAATCGGGACCTTTTGGCTCAACTTTATCCTAGTTTTGCCGAAGGAGCAACCCCTTTTTTCACTTTAAATTGGTCCAAATACGCAGAATTTCTGACTTTTCGCGGAGGACTAGATCCAGTAACCGGTGGTCTCTGGCTGACCGATATTGCGCACCATCATTTAGCTATTGCTATTCTTTTCCTAATCGCAGGTCATATGTATAGGACCAATTGGGGTATTGGCCATGGACTTAAAGATATTTTGGAGGCTCACAAGGGCCCATTTACAGGACAAGGCCATAAGGGTCTTTATGAAATCTTAACAACGTCATGGCATGCTCAATTATCTCTTAACCTAGCTATGCTAGGCTCTACAACCATTGTTGTAGCTCATCATATGTATTCTATGCCTCCCTATCCATACCTAGCTACTGACTATGGTACACAACTTTCCTTGTTCACACACCACATGTGGATTGGCGGATTTCTAATAGTCGGTGCTGCTGCACATGCAGCAATTTTTATGGTAAGAGACTATGATCCAACTACTCGATACAACGATCTATTAGATCGCGTCCTTAGACACCGCGATGCAATCATATCCCACCTTAACTGGGTATGTATATTTCTAGGTTTTCACAGTTTTGGCTTGTACATTCATAATGATACCATGAGTGCTTTAGGCCGTCCACAAGATATGTTTTCGGATACTGCCATACAATTACAACCTATCTTTGCTCAATGGGTACAAAATATCCATGCTACTGCGCCTGGCGTAACAGCTCCTGGTGCAACAACAAGTACTAGCTTAACGTGGGGAGGCGGCGAGTTAGTAGCAGTAGGTGGCAAAGTGGCTTTGTTACCTATTCCATTAGGAACCGCAGATTTTTTAGTCCATCACATTCATGCATTTACCATACATGTGACTGTATTAATACTTTTGAAAGGTGTTTTATTTGCTCGGAGTTCCCGTTTGATACCCGATAAAGCAAATCTAGGTTTTCGCTTTCCTTGCGATGGGCCTGGCCGAGGGGGAACATGTCAAGTATCCGCCTGGGATCATGTTTTCTTAGGTTTATTCTGGATGTACAATGCAATTTCGGTAGTCATTTTCCATTTCAGTTGGAAAATGCAGTCGGATGTTTGGGGTACTATAAGTGATCAAGGGGTGGTAACTCATATTACAGGGGGAAACTTTGCACAGAGTTCCATTACGATTAATGGGTGGCTTCGAGATTTCTTGTGGGCACAGGCATCGCAAGTCATTCAGTCTTATGGTTCTTCATTATCTGCATATGGTCTTTTTTTCTTAGGTGCTCATTTTGTCTGGGCCTTCAGTTTAATGTTTTTATTCAGCGGCCGTGGTTATTGGCAAGAACTCATTGAATCTATCGTTTGGGCTCATAACAAATTAAAAGTTGCTCCTGCTACTCAGCCTAGAGCCTTGAGCATTATACAAGGACGCGCTGTAGGAGTAACCCATTACCTTCTGGGTGGAATTGCCACGACATGGGCATTCTTCTTAGCGAGAATTATTGCAGTAGGATAGTGGCTAGGAGGATTTGAAAGGCATTATGGAATTAAGATTTCCCAGGTTTAGCCAAGGCTTAGCTCAGGACCCCACTACTCGTCGTATTTGGTTTGGTATTGCTACCGCACATGATTTCGAAAGTCATGATGATATTACTGAAGAACGTCTTTATCAGAACATTTTTGCTTCTCACTTTGGGCAATTAGCAATAATCTTTCTATGGACGTCCGGAAATCTGTTTCATGTAGCTTGGCAAGGAAATTTTGAATCATGGATACAGGATCCTTTACACGTAAGACCTATTGCTCATGCGATTTGGGATCCTCATTTTGGTCAACCCGCTGTGGAAGCCTTTACTCGAGGAGGTGCTGCTGGTCCAGTGAATATTGCTTATTCTGGAGTTTATCAGTGGTGGTATACAATAGGATTACGCACCAATGAGGATCTTTATACTGGAGCTCTTTTTCTATTATTTCTTTCTACGCTGTCCTTAATAGCGGGTTGGTTACATCTACAACCCAAATGGAAACCAAGCCTTTCGTGGTTCAAAAACGCGGAATCTCGTCTCAATCATCATTTGTCAGGACTTTTCGGGGTAAGTTCTTTGGCTTGGACAGGACATTTAGTTCATGTTGCTATTCCCGCATCCAGGGGGGAGTACGTTCGATGGAATAATTTCTTAGATGTATTACCCTATCCCCAGGGGTTGGGACCCCTTTTGACGGGTCAATGGAATCTTTATGCCCAAAACCCTGATTCGAGTAATCATTTATTTGGTACCGCTCAAGGAGCGGGAACTGCCATTCTAACTCTTCTTGGGGGATTCCATCCACAAACACAAAGTTTGTGGCTGACCGATATGGCTCACCATCATTTAGCTATTGCATTTATTTTTCTCATTGCCGGTCACATGTATCGAACTAACTTCGGAATTGGGCACAGTATTAAAGATCTTTTAGAAGCGCATACTCCTCCGGGGGGTCGATTAGGGCGTGGGCATAAGGGCCTTTATGACACAATCAACAATTCGATTCATTTTCAGTTAGGTCTTGCTCTAGCTTCTTTAGGGGTTATTACTTCCTTAGTAGCTCAACATATGTACTCTTTACCTCCTTATGCATTCATAGCACAAGACTTTACTACTCAAGCTGCTTTATATACTCATCACCAATATATTGCAGGGTTCATCATGACAGGGGCTTTTGCTCATGGAGCTATTTTTTTCATTAGGGATTACAATCCGGAACAGAATGAGGATAATGTATTGGCAAGAATGTTAGACCATAAAGAAGCTATCATATCTCATTTAAGTTGGGCTAGCCTCTTTCTAGGATTCCATACCTTGGGCCTTTATGTTCATAACGACGTCATGCTTGCTTTTGGTACTCCAGAAAAGCAAATCTTGATCGAACCTATATTTGCCCAATGGATACAATCTGCTCATGGCAAGACGACATATGGGTTCGATATACTCTTATCTTCAACGAATGGCCCCGCTTTCAATGCGGGTCGAAGCCTATGGTTGCCCGGATGGTTGAATGCTGTTAATGAGAATAGTAATTCGCTTTTCTTAACAATAGGACCTGGGGATTTCTTGGTTCATCATGCTATTGCTCTAGGTTTGCATACAACTACATTGATTTTAGTAAAGGGCGCTTTAGATGCACGCGGTTCCAAATTAATGCCAGATAAAAAGGATTTTGGATATAGTTTTCCTTGTGACGGCCCAGGGCGCGGCGGTACTTGTGATATTTCTGCTTGGGACGCATTTTATTTGGCAGTTTTCTGGATGTTAAATACCATTGGGTGGGTTACTTTTTATTGGCATTGGAAACATATCACATTATGGCAGGGCAACGTTTCACAATTTAATGAATCCTCCACTTATTTGATGGGATGGTTAAGAGATTACCTATGGTTAAACTCTTCACAACTTATCAATGGATATAATCCTTTTGGGATGAATAGTTTATCGGTATGGGCGTGGATGTTCTTATTTGGACATCTTGTTTGGGCTACTGGATTTATGTTCTTAATTTCCTGGCGGGGGTATTGGCAGGAATTAATTGAGACTTTAGCATGGGCTCATGAACGCACACCTTTAGCTAATTTAATTCGCTGGAGAGATAAGCCCGTGGCTCTTTCCATTGTGCAAGCAAGATTGGTTGGATTAGCTCACTTTTCCGTGGGTTATATATTCACTTATGCAGCTTTCTTGATTGCCTCAACATCAGGCAAGTTTGGTTAATTTAGTTTGTTTTTTTGTACTGTATCAGCACCTAGTTCATTACTCTTGATAGAGAGGGAGGATCTGCCTTTTTAGATTTCTTTTTCTATTTATTTTTCCATCTAGGATTAGAACCGTATACTTGGTAATAATAGCAACGACACATTATGGCAAAAAAAAGTTTGATTCAGAGGAGAGAAGAAGCGGCAGAAATTAGAACAGAAATATCATTTGATTCGTCAATCTTTAAAAAAAAAGATAAGAAGCAAAGTTTCTCCCTTGAGTTTGAGTGAAAAAACGAAAATGCGAGAAAAATTGCAATCCCTACCGCGTAATAGTGCACCTACACGCCTTCATCGACGTTGTTTTTTGACCGGAAGACCTAGAGCTAACTATCGACATTTTGGGCTATCCGGACACGTACTTCGAGAAATGGTTTATGAATGTTTGTTACCGGGTGCAACAAGATCCAGTTGGTAAGGATAAAATACCCTTTCGTATTTGTATGGATTTCTGGAATTGATAATCATAGAGGAGCCCTCTTTACCATTCTGTATAAATGGACTATTCTATTTGTATAGATATTGGTAGAGGGGCGTATCCAACCCTCTTTTATCCACTAGTTACCCCTCTTTAGTTTAAGAGTATAGAGCAGTTTGGTAGCTCATAAGGCTCATAACCTTGGGGTTGCGGGTTCGATTCCCACTACCGCCTCCATACTCCTTCTTTATGATATATGCATGATATAATATATACATCATGCATTTGTATCTGGATTTTTTGATTTCCTAAAAGAGTTTTGGTCTAACAGTTTTTTCTCGGAAGAAGCAAAAAAATAAAAGAAAGAATAAAATATGAAAGAAAAGCGTCCATTGTCTAATGGATAGGACAGAGGTCTTCTAAACCTTTGGTATAGGTTCAAATCCTATTGGACGCAATCTTATTTCTATCTATTCTTTAAATAACTATACTAAACTAAAAACAAAGAAAACTTTTTTGCATGATTCAAATGAAAAAGCTTTCTCAACGATTCCTATTCTACTAACAAGAGTAGACATGCAAAATTTATTTGTTACTGAAGAGAAAACCGTTCCAGCTGTTCCTGAATAGCTTCCTTCAAAAGGATTTCCGCTTGCTCGGTGAATGTCTTGCTAGAAGATATAATTTCTTGGAATTGAGGTTTAGTATCTTTTAGATGTTTACGTAACTCATCCAGAAATTTATTTACCTGTTCAATTTCTAACGAATCAAGATATCCTCTTGTTCCGGTATAAATAGTAGCTATCTGCTCTTCCACTGGGAGAGGATTTGCCTGGGATTGTTTAAGCAATTCCCTTAATCGTCGACCCCTTGCCAATTGATTCTGACTTGTTTTATCGAGAGCAGAGGCGAATTGTGCAAAGGCTTGTAACTCTGCGAATTGCGCTAGTTCCAATTTTGATTTGCCAGCTACTTGTTTCATGGCTTTAATTTGAGCCGCGGATCCTACTCTGGAAACAGAAATACCCACATTAATAGCGGGTCGAATTCCGGCATTGAATAGATCCGCAGATAAGAATATTTGTCCATCTGTAATGGAGATTACATTAGTAGGAATATAGGCGGAAACGTCTCCAGATTGAGTCTCAACTATTGGTAAAGCGGTCATACTTCCTTCGCCTAAAAGAGAATTTAATTTAGCGGCTCTTTCTAAAAGGCGTGAATGCAAATAAAAAACATCCCCTGGATAAGCCTCACGTCCGGGAGGTCTTCTTAATAGAAGGGACATTTGGCGATAAGCTTGTGCCTGTTTGGAGAGATCATCATAAATTATTAAAGTATGCCGTTCGCGGTACATAAAATACTCAGCCAGGGCTGCTCCCGTATAAGGAGCGAGGTATTGTAATGTAGCAGGTGAATCCGCCATTTCAGCTACTACAATAGTGTATTCCATGGCCCCCTCCTCATGGAAAGTAGTTACTACTTGAGCTACGGAGGATGCTCTTTGACCGATAGCTACATAAACACATATTACACCTTGCCCTTTTTGATTGAGAATTGTATCTGTGGCTACTGCTGTTTTGCCAGTCTGTCTGTCCCCAATAATTAACTCTCGCTGACCGCGCCCTATAGGGATCATCGAATCGATAGCAATAAGCCCTGTTTGAAGAGGTTCGTATACGGAACGCCTGGAAATTATACTTGGAGCAGGAGATTCAATTAAGCGAGATTCGGAAGCTATAATTTCGCCTTTCCCATCAATAGGTTTAGCCAGAGCATTTACAACACGACCCAAGTAAGCCTCACTCACGGGTATCTGAGCAATTCTTCCTGTTGCTTTTACAAAACTTCCCTCTTGTATCATCAACCCATCGCCCATTAATACAATCCCAACATTTTTGGATTCCAAATTCAGAGCAATACCCCTAGTACCTTCTGCAAATTCGACTAATTCACCTGACATTATTTCACCAAGACCTATAATACGAGCAATCCCATCCCCCACTTGAACTACGCGACCTATATTCTCAATCCCTACTTTCCTATTATATTGTTCAATACGTTCGCGGAGAATTTTATGAATTTCGTCGACTCGAAGGGTTGCCATTAGTGTTTCTTGACTCTTTTTTCGGAAGCAAGGGGAAAAATAATGCCTAAATTCTAAACGAAAGTAGAAGTTCAAGGCCTAATTAATTTAATTATTTCTTCCATTCCAGGGACCCGAGAATGCCAATATTAGCACGAATCGTACGGAAATGTAACTCGGTATTCAAACAACTATTCAGAGTTCCTAGAGCTCCTTGTACGGCCTGTTGGAAAACCCGCTGTCGGACCTGATTCATTGCCCTTTGTTTTTCAAAATAAAGGGTTTCGTTTTTAGACTTTTCCAATTGTTCCAAACTAATAGAAGTAGCATTAATCAAATTTGCTTTTTCTCGTTCTATCTCAGAGTATCCATTCATTCGATACTCATCCGCTTCTAGTTCGACTTTCTGTAATCGAATCCGAGCTTTTTCGAGTTGCTCAATGGTCCCTCTACGCAATTCTTCTGAATTTCGAATAGTACTCAAGATCCTCTGTTTTCGATTATCTAATAAATCTTTTAATGAAAGTAGATTATTTTGTAAGTTTACAACTTTTATGATCTCTTCCCGAACCAAACATGAATCTTTCGATTCATTTGGCTCTCACGCTCCTTTTTTTTTTTCTATAGCTATTTCCATATCTTTTTTTTAAGTAATGAGCCTATCCTCTATCTTCTTTTTTATGTTTATATTTCAATATACCGAAACCTATATAAGACTAGATAAATATTAAGAGGACTCTTCCGCCTAGATAAAAATATATCATGGTCAGCAAAGTTGTTTCTTTATTTTTATTTGCCCTCTAGTTAATAATTTCAATTTCATTAAGAAAAACTAACTAAATAAATGGAAAATGAAAATTAATAGAATTCTTTTTTATTTTTTTTTTCTTCAAATCCAAAAAATTTCTCTTTTTTATACATAGGTCGTCGATTCGGCATTGGTTAAAAAAGGGCAGGGTGCCCCCTTTTTTTTCTAGTAAATAGTTCAAACCATTTTATCGATATGAGTGTTCTATATCAGATAAATTTTACATTAGCTATTTCCCGTTTAAATTGGTACTAATACTAATATAGTTGTAGAAAGAGTACCTCTTTTTGCCTGGACTTCAAGCAGTTTAGCTTTAACCGTGTTAATGGTCTCACATTCTTGGTTTATAGAGAATCAAAGTTGATTTACCAATGAGTCGCGAAATGCTATGGTTCTTCCATATGATTTCTGAATTTATTCAGAAGTAATTCGTCGAGATCGTGCACCCTTTTCTTATTTATCCGAAAAATACTAAAAAATATTATAAAGTGCAGCCGGATAGATCCAATCTATTCTTGAAATAGACAACTCGCACACACTCCCTTTCCAAAAAAAATCAAAACACCAACCACTACAGTTAGATTTATTAGATTTGTTGCTAAAATATCGGTATTAAGCCCGAAACTGCCAGCGGATGGCCAGTGAGCTAAAAAAACGAAAGAATGGGTTACATTTTTCATATGCTCTCCTCTTATAGATAGGACGAACAAAGAACAAAGTTTTTCGATCACTTACTTCGCTCGCCCTTTTTTGATCGGTTTTTTTAATGCAAATAGATTCAATCTAGTAATTTCTTTTAGATTAAGTCTTACGTCTTGTTTGACCGGTGAAAGACTTCCTTTGTTGAAATGTTCTGTTCCCAAAATTCCTAAAATAAAAGGAAAAAACTTTCCACTTTCCTAAACTAAGGACGGGAAATAAGAAGGTGAGCATATCTTCTAAATTAATAATACTCAACTCAGCCCTTCCTAGAATGGGGTATTATCTGTCCCGATAAATAGATAATTCCAGGAGTAATAAATAGGAGTAAATTAAATAAAGTATTGATATAATTGGAATTGTGGAAGCAAATACCAATTTACTAAAAAAAGAAAAAAGTATCTAATCGAAATCGAAAGAATTTTTTTTTTAAGATTAAACAAAAGGGTTCGCAAATAAAAGCGCTAGTGCCACAACTAGTCCATAAATTGTTAAAGCTTCCATAAAAGCTAGACTAAGCAATAAAGTACCTCGTATTTTACCTTCTGCTTCTGGCTGTCTCGCAATACCTTCTACAGCTTGTCCTGCAGCAGTACCTTGACCAACTCCAGGTCCAATAGAAGCAAGCCCTACGGCCAATCCAGCAGCAATAACAGAAGCAGCAGCAATTAGTGGATTCATGGTGAGTAGTTCCTCGTGTCAAAAAAAAGAAATGGTTAAGGATACAATCAACCAATAAATTCTTACTTCTAAGCTCTATTGGGGAGAAGTAAAGTAACTAAAAAGTACAAATTGAAATCAAATTGAAATGATAATGTGAATTGTCCGAACTACATAGAAGGGAATTCCATATCCATATATCGGATTAGATAATGAATCTAACCTAGGAATATATAATATAATATCCTATATATATACATTTGTTTCTTCTATTTTGTTTGCATATTTTCTCATTTTCTATTGAATCGGATTCTAAAATCATTGCTTAAAGTGGAAACCTGCATAAAAGAGGACTCCACTTATAGACATTAAGGATATTATAGTATAGATCTAGCCTGACTCCACCCTCCTTAATGCATATATACTTTGAAAATTCCATAATATAGTCTATTCTATTCTCTCTCCTACAACTCTAGGCTATATATTCATACGCATTTCTAACTATTTTTTTGCAACCAAGCAGATTATCTGGAACCATGCATGAATTGAGCTAAGCTGCAAAAAAAAAAAATACTATTTCCAAAAAGAGTCAATTCAATGATGACCCTCCATGGATTCACCTATATAGGCTGCGGCTAATGTTGCAAAAATAAGAGCTTGAATACCGCTTGTAAATAATCCAAGAAACATGACCGGTATAGGGATTACTAAGGGGACTAAAGAAACAAGAACAACAACGACTAATTCATCCGCCAATATATTCCCGAAAAGTCGAAAGCTAAGCGATAATGGTTTTGTGAAATCTTCTAGGATGTTAATTGGTAAAAGGATTGGAGTTGGTTTAATATATTTCTCGAAATAGCTCAATCCTTTTTTGCTAAGACCAGCATAAAAATATGCCGCTGACGTGAGTAAAGCTAAAGCAACAGTAGTATTTATATCATTCGTGGGCGCTGCTAATTCCCCATGGGGTAACTCTATAATTTTCCAAGGTAAAAGAGCACCCGACCAATTCGAAACAAAAATAAAAAGGAACATAGTTCCAATAAAGGGAACCCAGGGACCATATTCTTCTCCAATCTGAGTTTTGCTCAAGTCTCGAATAAACTCAAGGACATATTCAAAAAAATTCTGACCGTCGGTCGGGATGGTTTGTGGATTCCGAACAGCTATGACAACTGAACCTAGCAAGATAGTAATTACGACCCAAGAAGTGATGAGTACTTGGGCATGAATTTGGAAACCTCCTATTTGCCAATAGAAGTGTTGGCCTACTTCTACACCCGATATATCGTATAACCCCTTGAGTGTTTTAATGGAACAAGGTATAATATTCATATTGTCCTCTGATAAAAATTGAACTTCAAAAAAGGAATTCTTTTGATTCAACCATCTCTTTCTCAACTCAGCAACTTGAAGTATTAATCTTATATTTAGGATACCAAGAAAGCACATCAGATCATAATATATATCAATACCCTCTAATATATATCAATATTCCCCTTCTTTTTTCTATGCAAAAAAAATTCTATGCAAAAAAAAAGATATAGTAAAGTAAGTGATTCCATAAATTTACGCAGTTGCCCAAGAATTCACTATATATTCTTAATCAACGATTTCTTATATAGAGAGAACGGCCCTCACAAATTGAAAATACTAATTTGTTAAGAATCAATCGAATTGAAGTCATAGTGTCATCGTTGGCTGGAATCGATATATTCGCGAGATCCGGGTCACAATTTGTATCGACTAAAGAAATAGTAGGAATCCCCAAAATGGCACATTCCCGAAGAGCTATATACTCTTTTTGCTGATCAAGGACGATCACAATGTCTGGCAATCTCGTCATATATTTGATCCCGCCGAGATACCTTTGCAAAGTAGATAATTTTCTCTTCAAGATTGCCACATCTCTTTTTGGGAGATGGTGGAATTTTCCCATTTTTTCTTCTGCTCTTAAGTCTCTAAATTGAGAAAGTCTAGTTTTCGTAATCGACCAATTCGTTAACATACCACTGAACCACTTTTTATTAACATAATGACAACGAGCCCTTATTGCAGCTGATGCTACTAAATCTGTTGCTCTTTTTTTGGTACCAACAATTAAGAAACTTTTTCCCTGACTTGCTGCATCAAAAACTAAATCACAAGCTTCTGATAAAAAACGAGCCGTTCTAGCGAGATTTATAATATGAGTACCTTTACGCTTTGCCGAAATGTAAGGGGCCATTTTAGGATTCCATTTCTTAATACCATGACCAAAATGAACTCCTGCTTCTATCATCTCTTTCAAATTAATGTTCCAATATCTTCTTGTCATTTTTTCCACACTTCCTTTTTTTTAATCCTACCATTCCATTACGGAATTTAGTTCTTTTTGAAGATTAAGAAAGATCCGAAATAGCTTGAAATAAATAATAATTGTTCCGAGAGAACCTTGTACTAAGATAAGAGTTGGCCATTGATACATGGTATAAACATAACCACCTTAATGAATTAACTGACTTGTTTTACTTATTAAAATAAAAATCTTAAAAATCTAAAATTTGACCTGTTAGTGTTCTAAGTTCAAAAGTCTAGTAAAGTAAAAAATATTTTTATGGGGGTTCTTATGTCTCATAAAAATTGTTTGTTACGTCAGAATCTGAAGAAACTAATTCTGTATGGAGAAACAAAAAATCTCTCATTTCCGACGCGAATAGATTTTTTTTTTTTATTTCGAAATAAAGGTTCTTGTCTTGTGGGGAACGATGCACAAATTTTTGGAATCCGGTACCAACAGGTATAATCCCCCCCAGAACTACGTTTTCTTTCAAGCCTTTCAACCAATCAATGCGACCTCGTAGGGCAGCTTTTGCTAAAACTCGAGCAGTTTCTTGAAAACTTGCTTCAGATATGAAACTTTGGGTATTCAGGGAAGCCCTTGTTATTCCCAATAAGATTGCCCGATAATAGATCGATTCATCCAAAGCTCGTCCTGCTCGTTCCGCTCGCAATAGTCCGATTAATTCCCCAGGCGAAAAAACATTAGACATTCCATCTTCGGAAACCCGCACTTTTGATGTTACTTGGCGTATAATAATCTCTATATGTCTATTATGGATCTGTACCCCTTGGGATCGATAAACCTTTTGGATTTTATTAACCAAAGAGATACGACTTTGGGCTATGGTTAGCTCAGCTCCAATCAAGAATCCCCAAGGGACCCCAAGAATTCTTGGTATACGCTCATTCCAATCCTCAATTCTCCTTTCGAGATTCGGGGATAATGAATCAATTGAACGCGCTTCAAAGATTTGTTCCACTTTTGGAAGACCTTGCGTTATGTCACTAGATCTCGATTTTTCATATATAAACGTAACTAACCTATCTCCCTTGTAAAGGATTTCTCCATAATGACCATTAACAGTTGCTCCTGTAGTGGCCAAATAAGGTTTAGCTGCTCTTATAACAAAGGAATTCATATTTACAATGAAAATTTGACCGGATTTTTTTATGTGCGATTTAAATAGACATACATTTTCACAAATAAATTGTCCAAGGTGAATTATTGCCAATGTCTCTTCCCAAGAATCATGATGGACAAAGTGACAATTCAAAAGGAATGGATCCAACATTATGTTACTATCGAAATTAGAAATCCTTTTATTTTCATCTATTAAAGAGTATTTAAGTTCTTGAAGTACTTGGAAGGTTTGTTTTAAATTGTCAACGAACAAATATTTTTTTAACAGGATTTTATTATGCGTTAGTAAATAGTAAGATGAAGAAAAATGCGATATACTAGCTACAATAGCGCCTAAGGGCCCAAAAATTTCTCGAATAGGAATTCTAGGATTCCATTCTTTTATCGCATTGGGATGTTTTGAATTCTTGAATAAACCAATTCGAGAACAGTTGGATGCCGACAAAATCATCAAAGAGTGGTATTCTTTATTTCGATTCAACAAAGTGCCAATAGCTTCTGGATGTTGGCTAAGTGATTCAATCTTCGCCTTGGAATAAAAAGAATTGATATTGGCGCGATCTAACCTATTATGGGGAATCGGTCCTGCACTTGTCCTACCATACCTTTTTCGTGTATACGAAATAGTGGACTTGACTAACTCAATTCTTAGGAAATCGCGAATAAGATCATTTGCTCTTACCTCAACAAGGGAAGCACCAGCCTTTTCTTTTTCTTCTTGTTCCCAATTCACTACTAAGCAAGTTCTAACAAATTGACTATTTGTGTGATAAATTCTTTGAGTTAACTTGCTATTTTCATGAGAAATAAAATTGACAAGTCGAATTTGGAGATTATTTTCTTCTTGCAAGAGATCCTGCGGGAAAAGTGTTGCTAAATTTCTTCCTTCGTCCATTTCATATGCCACTGTAGGGCGAACGGAAACAAAATACTTTTCCTTGCTCTTGAGAATTTTTTTCCGTTGAACATAGACCCAATTTTTCCTTTTTTTTGATTCCTTAGAATCTTTTTTTTGTCTTTCTGGCGGTATCAAACAGCCACCTAATATCTTATCCGCCTCTTCAGGAAAATGAATATCTCCGGAAAATATTTTGAGTTCCGTATGGCTTTTTTTTCTCTTCACTCGGACCAGTCCGCCTAGTCGACTTCTTGTATTTTTTGTGAGTTGTGTATTCACTCCAATAATACTATTGTCAAGTATCTTTAGGGATGAAGATCTCGGCAAGATATGAAGTTCTTGAAGAATGAAAAAAAACCGATCTACTTCTTTTTGGTATTTTAGACTAAATTCTTTTGTTCCTCGATGCTCAATCAAACCCTCTTTTTTTAAGATGGAATCTTCCTCTGGGCTCTCGTATTCGTCCTCTGAATCTTCTTCTGAGTCTTCCTCTAAAGTACCATATTTTTCCTCTGCGCTTTCCCCGGGGCTGCCATATTCGTCTTCTGAGTCTTCCTCTAGAGTTCCATATTCGTCCTCTTGGGTCCTATATTTGCTCTCTGGGCTCCCATATTCCTCTTCTGAGTCTTTCTCTAAAGTCCTATATTCGTTCTCTGGGTTCCCATATTCGTTTTCTGGGCTCCCATATTCGTCTTCTAGGGTTTCATATTCGTATTCGTCTTCTAGGATTCCATATTTAGATTCTTCTAGGGTTTCATATTCATATTCGTCCTCTCGGGTCCTGTATTCGTCTTCTAGGGTCTCATATTCCTCTTCTGAGTCTTCCGCTCGAGTCCTATATTCTTCTTCTAGGGTCCTATATCTAAATTTAACAATTCCTGAACCCTTTTTATCTTTTCTGTATCGGGGATCGTCAAAATAAGCAAAAATAGTATTTCTACGTAAAACACCCATAAGGGGGATTTCAATCGAAATCCCAAAACAGGATATTAGTTCTTTCTCTTGTTCTTGATGATATTGTAATGGAATGACGAACCTATTTCTTCGCTTTTTCGCCAACAAATCTGAATTATCTTGAAAAATAGAAGGATAGATAAAATTCCAATGGCCATTGGACATGATTCGATCCGACGTTGAATAATCAAGAATTTCCCTATCTTTTTTACCATAAGTATTCATTTGATCTTGATCCTTGTGGAGTGAAAAAGACGCTATACTGGATCTGCACATACTTACTGACAATATCCATAAATGGCTTGTTTTTGGTAATCGGCGAAGATTACCATATTGATATTCGGGCGCATGGTAAACATCAGTACTCCAGTGCATTTCGCCGTCTGATTCAGAATAAATATGCTTTTGTACCCTTTCTTTAAAATGTAAAGTGGACGTTCCGGCACGAATCTCCGCAATTACTTGTTCGGATTTTACATATTGATCATTTTGCACTAGAATCAAGCTTTTTGAGGGAATATTCACACTATATAGAATATCTTGACTCTGAATAGTTACATGCAAGTCTATATAACATAGAAAAGCAGGCTGCCCATGACGGGTACGTGTGGGGTGAACCAAATTCTCATTGAATTTTATTTTTCCATTCGAAGGGGATCGTACAAGGTCGGCAGTACCCCCTGTGAATACTCCGCCAGTATGAAAAGTTCTTAATGTTAGTTGAGTCCCTGGCTCCCCAATTGATTGACCTGCAATAATACCTACGGCTTCTCCCAATTCGACCAGATCACTATGAGTAGGACTCCGGCCATAGCATAATTGACAGATCCAAGAAGTGCTTCGGCAAGTAAAGGGGGTTCTAATATATATTGGTTGTGCTCGAAATGGTTGTGCTCGAAAGGCAGTTATGAATCGATTGACTAATCCAATTCCAATATCTTGATTTCGCGCGGCAATGCATCGTGAACCGATATATATATCGTCTGCTAATACACGACCAATTAGTGTTTGGACAAAAAGTTTTTCCGTCATCCCATTTTGAGGACTTACAGAAATACCTCGGATAGTACCACAATCTCTTCTACGCACAATAATATGTTGAACTACTTCAACAAGTCTACGTGTAAGATATCCAGCATCTGCTGTTCGCACAGCAGTATCTACAACCCCTTTGCGGGCTCCATAGCAGGAAATTATATATTCTGTCAAAGAAAGTCCCTCGCGTAAATTGCTTTGAATAGGTAAATCAATCATTTGTCCTTGAGGGTCCGACATTAATCCTCTCATACCTACTAATTGGTGTACTTGAGATGCATTTCCTCTGGCTCCTGAAAAAGACATTAGATAGACTGGATTAGAAGGATCCGTTATCCGAAAATTTGAATTCATTTCTTGTTTCAAATATTCACTTGTCGCATACCATATCTCAACAGATTGGCGTAATTTTTCTACCGCGTGTACAGCCCCATAATAATAGTGTTTCTCCAAAAGAAAACTCTGTTGTTCCGCGTCTTGGACTAACCATCCCTTAGAGGGTATTGTTAAAAGATCCTCGATTCCTAACGAAATCGATGTAGTAGTGGCTTGATGGAAGCCCAGAGTCTTTAGTTGATCCAGTATATGGGATGTATATCCCATTCCAAAATGATCTATTAATCTGCTAATAAGTCGTTTCATACCAGTTCCGTCTATCTCTTTATTATGAAAGACCAGATTGGCCCGTTCCGCCATACATAAGTACCCCCTTTTCGGCTGAGTAGGATTCGACAATTGCTGAGTAGGATTCGACAATGGGCCTGAGTCAGTGATTCGAAAATTTAATTAACTTAATTGCCTCAATCTCAATCTGGATTCGCGTGGCAAATAATGATGATACTAGGGAAATCGGAATGCCCCCCGAAAGGGGAGGGGCATCGCCGAATCTAACTTTCTTGTTTAGGTAGTGTATGAATAGGCCTGACTAAATCCTTGTATGGCTTCCTCTATTTCTCTATAAAAAGAAATATGACCAAGAGTGGTTCGAATGTATATCGAACGAATTTCTTTTTTTCTATTTCCCATTATTAGATAGTGGGCATAAATCTCATGATAAGTCCCCAAAGATTCATATTGAACTTCAATCGGAACTTCTCTTGACCCAATGACGCGTTGATCCAGGTTCCATCGTAGCCACAAGGGACTATCTAAACTGATTAGTTTTTGTCTATAAGCTCCCAGTGCATCATAAGAACTAGAAAAATGGGGTTCTTTATCTTTCCTATATTTAAAATTATTATTATTATTGTAATTTACTTTTAGATTTGGGTAGTTTCTGCAACTATTATATCTATTTGCACAAATACCTCGACGCTTTCCAATCGTTAATACATAAAGCCCGATAAGCATGTCTTGGGTTGGTACGCAAATAGGATCCCCAATAGCGGGAGATAAGAGATTCATATGAGAAAACATAAGTAAACGGGCTTCTGCCTGAGCTTCCAAGGATAAAGGTAGATGAACAGCCATTTGATCTCCATCAAAGTCCGCATTGAAACCCTTACACACTAATGGGTGTAAAGAAATAGTACGCCCCTCTACTAAAGTGGGTTGAAAGGCCTGTATGCCTAATCTATGCAGGGTAGGTGCTCTATTTAACAGTACAGGATGTCCCCGCATAACTTCTTGAAGTATTTCCCATACAATGGGTTCTTTTTCCCAAATTTTCCTTTTAGCAATCCTTACATTAGAAGTGGCGCGTTTCGTGATTAAATCGCGAATTACAAATAGCTGAAAAAGCTTTATTGCTATCTCTAGAGGTAATCCACATTGATGTAATGAAAGCGAAGGACCCACAACAATGACAGAACGCCCCGAGTAATCGACCCGTTTCCCAAGCAGAGTCTCGCGAAACCTTCCCTCTTTACCTTCAATTACATCTGAAAGTGATTTGTATACTTTATTGTGACCATCCCTCGTCGGTTGCCCGCGGGACCCACTATCAAGAAGTGTATCCACGGCTTCTTGTACCAATTTTTCCTGGCACATTACTAAATCTGCTGGCGCTAATTCACTTCTTTTTAATAGATAGGCAAGATTGTTGTTCCGACGGATAACTCTCTTATAAAGTTCATTAATGTCTGAAGTCACTACTTTATCTCCAGACCTATAAACAATAGGTCTCAATTCGGGAGGAAGAACCGGTAATAAGCACAAAACCATCCATTCTGGTTCTACATTTGTTTGAATAAAATGTTTCGCCAATTGCATGCGTCTAATCAAAAAAACTTTTCTTATTCGTCTTTTTCTATCTTCCCACTCATCTCCACTATACCCCTCGTCTTCTAATTCCTTCCATTCGACCAAAGAATTCTCTATAATAATTCGCAAATCCAAATCTGCTAATTGTTCTCTAATAGCACCTGCTCCTGTCGCAATTTCCCGATTTCGAAATGTTGCAAAGCCTGGGGTAGAAAAAAAGGGAGAAATGCTGTGGTTACAGGATGCAATTTCCTCTTCGAATAAACCTCGTAATCGTAAAAAAGTGGGTTTTTTAGTGCTGGGCCTAGCAAAAGAGAAATCGCCGTATACTAGGCCCTCCAACTTCTTAAGAGGTTTATCTAAAAGATTCGCGATATAACTAGGAAGACCTTTCAAATACCACACATGAGTCACGGGACATGCGAGTTTGATGTATCCCATTTGATATCTTCGTATCCGAGAATCCACAAATTCGACCCCGCATTTTTGGCAAAATCTTTCGTCTTCGTTTTCAGCTCCGCTCGCTCGAGAATTGCCACAAGCGCAAATCCCGCTTTTTATGGGTCCAAAGATTCTTTCGCAAAACAATCCATCTTTTTCTGGTTTATCGGTTTTATAATGAAAAGTAGAGGGCCTTGTGACTTCGCCAACGACTTCTCCATTAGGTAGGTTTTTGTTAGCCCAAGCCTTTATTTGTTGAGGGGAAACGAGTCCAATTTGAAGTTGTTGATGTTTATATTGGTCAATCATAAAATAGAAATAAGAAAAGAATTTATATTTATTCCGATCAAACTTCCTCCCTATTAACCTGGAAGTTCTTTTCAGATACAAGGAAATGATTCAGTTCTAGAGCCAAAGATCGTAGTTCTCGAACGAGCACTCGAAAAGATTCTGGAGGATCCTCATGATTAGGTATTCTTTTTCCCCAGATCGTAGCATTAAGTATTTCTTGGCGAGCTATAAGATGGTCAGATTTATAAGTAAGTATCTCTTGTAAAATATGAGCAACACCAAATCCTTCTAAAGCCCAAACTTCCATTTCTCCTACTCGTTGTCCCCCTTGCTTGGCTCTTCCTCTAACCGGTTGTTGTGTAACAAGTGAGTAGGGCCCAGTAGAACGCCCATGAATTTTCTCATCAACTTGATGAATTAATTTTAAGATATAGGACTTCCCTATTAGAACAGGTTGCTCAAAGGGGTCGCCTGTTCTTCCATCAAATATTCTGCTTTTTCCCGGGTACTCGGGTTCAAATACCCATGGATTTTTTGTTTCTTTACTGGCTTCATATAATTCTGAAAACACAAGTTTTCTTGAAGCCTCTTGCTCATATCTCTCATCAAAGGGTGCTATTCTATAATGTTTCTTTAGCAGATCCCCCGCTAATCCGAGCGAGCTTTCAAATATTTGTCCCACATTCATTCGGGAGGGTACTCCTAAGGGATTGAAGACCATATCAACGGGTGTTCCATCTTGCAAATAGGGCATATCTTGCCTAGGCAAAATTTTGGAAATGATCCCTTTATTCCCATGTCTTCCGGCTACTTTATCCCCAACTTTGATTTCACGTTTCTGTAAAATATATACACGAACCATTATGTCGAGCGGGTCCCTTTGGATCCATTTCACATCGATAACGCGCCCTCTTCCACCTATAGGTAATTTCAGAGAAGTTTCTTTTGAAGTGGAAACCTCAAGGCCAAATATGGCCCGTAATAATCCAGCTTCCGCGATATAAGATGATTCGCTCGCTATCTGAGGCGTTAATTTACCTACTAAAATATCACCAGTTTCTACCCAGGATCCCAACCTAACAACTCCATTTCTGTCCAAATTGCGGAGTAAATGTTCTTCTAGATGTGGTATTTCTTTAGTGATTTTTTCAGCGGAGCCCTGGCTTGTCGTATCCGTCTGAATTTCATATTTCCGGATGTGAAAAGAGGTATAAATATCTTCATATACCAAACGTTCGCTAATTAGTACTGCGTCTTCAAAATTGTAACCTTCCCATGGCATATAAGCTACTAATACGTTTTTTCCTAAAGCAAGTTCGCCCCCAATTGTAGCAGCTCCTTCTGCTAAAATTTGTCCTTTTTTAATGGATTTACCCCGTGGAACCCGGGGTTTTTGGTGCATACAAGTATTTTTGTTAGAGCGACGGTGGTTAACTAAAGGAATACTTATAGTCTTCCCACTACTTGATAAAAGTATCTTATGACTATCAGTAGAAATGATCTTTCCCTCGCGTTCGGCTATAATGGAAACCCTCGAATCTAGAGCTGTTTGGCGTTCCAATCCAGTTCCAACAATGCATTTCTCGGACCGAGAAAGCGGAACTGCTTGGCGCTGCATATTAGAACTCATTAAAGCCCGATTCGCATCATTGTGCTCAATAAAAGGAATGAGAGAACCCCCAATAGAAAAATATTGGAAAGGAAAAATACTTCTAACATGAATCTGTTCCCATGCAATAGTCAAGAATTCTTGACGGTATCTAGCCGGAACAACCTGTTCTTCCTGAATACCTTGATTCAAGGACAAAGAATTTCCTGCTGCTATCATATAATATTCATCTCTATTTGGTGATAGATAAACCACCTGTCTCTCTTTTTTTTCTTTTGCTTTCTCAGCAGATATTTCATAAAACGGACTCTCTATGGATCCCCACAAGTGATCAATTCTCGCATGAATTGTTAAGGATCCAGTAAGTCCAACATTGATTCCTTCAGACGTGTCAATTGGACAAATACGCCCATAGTGACTCGGATGAATATCTCGGCTCCGAAAACTTGCGGTTCTCCCCGTCAACCCTCCAGGACCTAAACAACTCACTTTTCGCCCATGAACAGTTTGTGTCAATGGATTCGTTTGATCAAAAACTTGAGATAACGGGTATGTGCCAAAAAAGGTCTCATAAGTAGTTATTAATAAAATTGAAGTTGAAGTTGGAGTTACCAAAGTTTGGGGAGTCGGTTTCGATTGACGTATGAATACTCTACGAATAGTTTTTTGAACTGCATGTTGTAAACGACCAAGAGCCAATCCGAATTGATCTTGTAACAGATCCGCAACCGAACGAATACGTTTATTTTTCAAGTGATTCATATCGTCATCGTCAAGTATACCCGTTCCAAATTTCATTCCAATCAAATGATCCGTAGCGGCCAATACATCTCGTGGTAACAAGAATGTATTGTTCTGAGGAATATCAAGATTAAGTCTCCGATTCATATTTCGTCGACCAATCCTTCCTAATTCACATTTTTGTTGAAAAAATTTCTTTTGTAATTCCTCGCATAAGGACTCCGAAAATACCAGGTCCCCACCTACACAAGCAAATTGTTGATAAAACTCCAAAATAGCTTTTTCTTTTGACTCAATCCTCTTCTTCTCTTTAGCATTCGGGAAAGACAAGAAAATTTCAGGGTAGGAAACATTATCCAGAATTTCTCTTAGATTCGAACCCATAGCTGATGATAGAACTAGAATAGATATCTTTTGTTTTCTACTCACGCGAGCCCATATCCTTTCTTTTTTATCAATTGCTAATTCCGATCTCCCCCCCCAATCTGATATTATAGTGCCAGTGTAGATAGAAATTCCCTTATGATCTAATTCCGAGCGGTAGTAAATACCAGGACTTAGCAATATTTGATTGATCACAATTCGGTATATTCCATTTATAATAAAGGTTCCTAAGGAATTCATTATAGGAATGTTTCCGATAGAAATGGTTTGCTTTTGCACATCGAAACCAAAAATTAATCTCGCAGATACATATAATTCGGAAGAATAGGTGAGTGATTCATACACAGCATCTCTTTCTTTTATCGAGGGTTCTAGCAGTTGATATCCTTTCGCAAATAATTGAAATGCAATTTCGTGATCTGGATC
>NW_028260783.1:0-36924 GCF_056163025.1 Triticum urartu | reverse complement strand
AAAAAAAGACCATATGCAGATAATGAAGAACCATAAGACTGAATGACTTGCGATGCCTGTGCCCACAAGAAATCTCGAAGCCACCCATTAATCGTAATGGAACTCTGTGCAAAGTTTCCCCCTGTAATATGAGTTACCACCCCTTGATCACTTATAGTACCCCAAACATCCGACTGCATTTTCCAACTGAAATGGAAAATGACTACCGAAATTGCATTGTACATCCAGAATAAACCTAAGAAAACATGATCCCAGGCGGATACTTGACATGTTCCCCCTCGGCCAGGCCCATCGCAAGGAAAGCGAAAACCTAGATTTGCTTTATCGGGTATCAAACGGGAACTCCGAGCAAATAAAACACCTTTCAAAAGTATTAATACAGTCACATGTATGGTAAATGCATGAATGTGATGGACTAAAAAATCTGCGGTTCCTAATGGAATAGGTAACAAAGCCACTTTGCCACCTACTGCTACTAACTCGCCGCCTCCCCACGTTAAGCTAGTACTTGTTGTTGCACCAGGAGCTGTTACGCCAGGCGCAGTAGCATGGATATTTTGTACCCATTGAGCAAAGATAGGTTGTAATTGTATGGCAGTATCCGAAAACATATCTTGTGGACGGCCTAAAGCACTCATGGTATCATTATGAATGTACAAGCCAAAACTGTGAAAACCTAGAAATATACATACCCAGTTAAGGTGGGATATGATTGCATCGCGGTGTCTAAGGACGCGATCTAATAGATCGTTGTATCGAGTAGTTGGATCATAGTCTCTTACCATAAAAATTGCTGCATGTGCAGCAGCACCGACTATTAGAAATCCGCCAATCCACATGTGGTGTGTGAACAAGGAAAGTTGTGTACCATAGTCAGTAGCTAGGTATGGATAGGGAGGCATAGAATACATATGATGAGCTACAACAATGGTTGTAGAGCCTAGCATAGCTAGGTTAAGAGATAATTGAGCATGCCATGACGTTGTTAAGATTTCATAAAGACCCTTATGGCCTTGTCCTGTAAATGGGCCCTTGTGAGCCTCCAAAATATCTTTAAGTCCATGGCCAATACCCCAATTGGTCCTATACATATGACCTGCGATTAGGAAAAGAATAGCAATAGCTAAATGATGGTGCGCAATATCGGTCAGCCAGAGACCACCGGTTACTGGATCTAGTCCTCCGCGAAAAGTCAGAAATTCTGCGTATTTGGACCAATTTAAAGTGAAAAAAGGGTTGCTCCTTCGGCAAAACTAGGATAAAGTTGAGCCAAAAGGTCCCGATTCAAGATAAATTCATGAGGAAGTGGTATCTCTTTAGGATCCACCCCAGCGTCAAGAAATTGGTTAATTGGTAAAGATACATGAATTTGGTGCCCCGCCCAAGAAAGAGACCCAAGTCCTAATAATCCCGCTAAGTGGTGATTCAACATGGATTCTACATCTTGGAACCAGGCCAATTTGGGAGCGGCTTTGTGATAATGGAACCAACCAGCAAAAAGCATTAACGCTGCAAAAATCAATGCACCAATTGCAGTACAATAGAGTTGTAATTCACTAGTTATTCCAGATGCTCGCCAAAGCTGAAAAAAACCAGAGGTTATTTGGATTCCTCGGAAACCCCCGCCTACATCACCATTCAATATTTCTTGCCCTACTATAGGCCAAACTACCTGAGCACTGGGTCCAATGTGAGTAGGATCACTTAGCCATGCTTCATAATTGGAAAAACGGGCGCCATGAAAGTACATGCCACTCAACCAAAGAAAGATAATGGAAAGTTGCCCGAAATGAGCACTAAAGACTTTTCGAGAAATCTCCTCCAAATCACCAGTATGACTATCGAAATCGTGAGCATCAGCATGTAGGTTCCAGATCCAAGTGGTAGTATCAGGGCCCTTAGCTAGTGTTCTTGAGAAATGGCCGGGTCTGGCCCATTCCTCAAAAGATGTTTTTACAGGATCCCTATCCACAACAATTTTTACTTCTGGTTCCGGCGAACGAATAATCATTAAGTCCTCCTCTTTCCGGACAAGACATACAAAGAGACCCGCCAACTGTCTTTTTAGTGAATCTTTGAAAGATATATATTTTGAAAGATAGATTTTGAAAGATAGATTTTGAAAGATAGATATTGTGATTAGTTCTTTTCTTTACTATCTACCATCCTTCTATTTTTTTTTTAGTTATTCACTGGAGCAATTATATATTGAAGTCAATCCGAGGCAAGTGTTCGGGTCTATTATGACATAAAGATTAGGTGCCTAACGGACATTGTTTATCTTGAAAAACAAATATTTCTCGACGTAAGAAAAAAATCTTTTTTATTTTTAATTTAAGAAACTAGTGTATTTTTTTTGAGGGCATAAGCTCCTATCTATATCTACTTTCCTTGAGCATAATATAGGGTTTTTTATTTGATTCTAAATTCCAAGATAACTCATTAGAATTATTAATAAGATGGTCCTAATATATTAGCAATATTTAGATTGCCCCCTCTTTTTATTCACTTTATTACTTCTATTCTAGACCCTATCCCTATGGTTTATTCTTATGAAATATCATATAAAATAGAAGGTATAAGAAATGGATATAATGAAATTCTTGATTCGATCTTACGACCTAATTTATTTGATTAATGGATCAACAACCAAACCACCCATTTTATGAAAAAGAAGGAGCATGGTCTTATTCAAATTCAAAGCGCTTCGTAATCTTCAACCAGTTCTGTGCTTCAATATAATTTCCCGGAGTAAGCGCTATAGCTTGTTTCCAATATTCAGCAGCTTGATCAAACCAAGCTTCCGCAATTTCCGAATCACCCTGTAGAATGGCCTGTTCTCCTCGGTCGGAATAGGAAGTTCCTTCCCTTAGAACCGTACTTGAGAGTTTCCTACCTCATACGGCTCAGAAATTGCTATCTGAATTTCCCCTATCTTAACTGAATTCGATTTATCAAAAATCGATCCAATTTGTTCTTGGGTTAAGCAGAAGAAATTAATTACCTAAGTTTCAAACCCTAATTTTTATCAATAATCAGTTTGATCTTTTTTCCCACCTTCAGAAGAATGAAGCATAGATAGATATAGAGCCTTCGTTCAAATTTTCTGAGAGGTAACTATCCCGGTTTCATATATGAAATCTCTATAGAATCCTTGAAAAAGACTTTTTTCCATAAGAAAGAAAAAAGAACTTACTATCTTTGGGATCTGATACTACACCGCTGCTTAATCCCTTAGTGGATCGGCTCTATTACATAAGCGGATTCCTAAATTTTGCCCCATATCATGGGATAAGTAAGCAGTTTTTTTTAGTTGTATCGACCCAGTCGCTCACTAATTGATCTTTACGGTGCTTTCTCTATCAATTTGAGAAACTTTATCCATAGAGTAGTAGTATAGGCCATACTTTCTTCGTTTTTTGATTCTCGTGAAGTGTCCTTCCTTCCTACAGCTGATAGGGAAAAATCGTTGTTTTTACGATCCCTATGTAGAAAGCCCTTTTTTTCTAGTATTTACTAGAAAATTTGATCCTCTCTTTTTTTTTTTTCTTTCTATAGTGGAGATAGTCGCACGTAATGACAGATCACGGCCATATTATTAAAAGCTTGCGGTAAGAAGGGGTTTCGTTCTAGTGCCCGGAAATAATATTCCAAAGCCTTTGTATGCTCTCCATTGCTTGTGTGTATAAGGCCTATGTTATAGAGTATATAACTTCGATCATAGGGATCGATTTCTAGTCGCGTAGCTTCATAATAATTTTGCAAAGCTTCCGCATAATTTCCTTCGGATTGAGCCAACATCCGTTACGGTCGTTCATTCTATTCAAAAAATCTCCGTTCCAAAACCGTACATGAGGTTTTCATCTCATACGGCTCCTCCCTTCTGTACATAATAGTACTAAGCGAAATAATCTATAGAATCAAAATAGAATTAGTCCCGTCTCATTATGAACCGAAAGGGGCTGGTATTTTTCCAAGAAATCTCTAGCCAACCTTCCCACAAGAGGTTTTTCTTAACACCAATGAATTCTATTAATGCTAGAGGAAAACGATAGCTCCAATAATTTCTTTGTTCTCAACGCCTCCTATTTAGAGGAATTAGCTACTTCAACGATCTTTGATGGTTATAGGGGTATCCAAAGTACAAACCTGATGGTTGTTTGTTATCCCAACCATTCTTCCCAGCCCTGATACCGATCAGGAAAGGGGTAATTTCTAACAAAGTTTTTCTCTTGTTGATTCCTATTTCTAGGTGTAGTGCTTTTCTCCCCTATGCTGCCTACGGATACTAATAGAGTAGGATTGGCCTGTAATCCATACCATACCATATCCTGTAGGTGTAACCTTTCGCTCAATACTCAAATCTACAATTGAAGTATCTGAAGCCGCATCAATCGAGGATACACGACGGAAGGAATTGTTAGTTCGCCTCACCTTCCCGAAGCGTGGGTTTGTTTGCTTTACAAATTTGGTTCTCTCTATGCCAACCCCCCTCTCTTTTTCGTAAGACTGAGGTATAGGTAGGGCTAAAAAAAAGCAAAAAAAAGAGTCAAATCGCACCATCTCTATAATAAGTAAATGCCTTTTTTTCTCCTGAGGTTGTCGGAATTATTCGCAATAAAATATTGGCTACAATTGAGGAGGTCTTATCAATGAAATTTCCATTTCCACGGGATCTAGGCATAATTCCCAACCCATTCTATATAGAATTGTTTTCATTCCTTCACAAAATAACATAAAAACAAACACATTCGATTCTTATAATTATAAATAGATTGATCCATATGCTCTACTCTAAATCCATATGCTTTAAATGGATAAGAGAGATATGGATTTTCCGCTCAGCTCAAATTGTATCCTTTTCCTTCTGCTTGGACACGAAGAGATATGAAATATTTGACTAAGACTGGATTTCATTCCACTTTCCTATTTCTGAACAACAACTTATGTTATCAACTATTTCGTGTTTTCAAAGTTATTAATTGTCTCATACCCTATTTTTGATTTCGATAGTATGGTGTAGCGTATCTTATGCAAACGGAATTCTAAGGTTTCTTTATTTTATTATGCAATAAGAAGAATTCTTCCATTTTCTTTTTCTTTAGTTGCGGGAAAACCCAAATTAAAACTTTTATTTTATAGCGAGCGCAATTTCTAGTAAAAAATCCTGTATCCTTCCACTTAGATCAAAAGGAATTTTTCCAATAGAACTATGGAACCCCCGAGTGGTTGCGGTTGTACCTGTACTGCAGGAATAAGAAAACTCGCTATTCACTCAGTTTATTTTCCATAATAAGTTATGTAGGAGAGATGGCCGAGCGGTTCAAGGCGTAGCATTGGAACTGCTATGTAGACTTTTGTTTACCGAGGGTTCGAATCCCTCTCTTTCCGTTTTTCTTAATTCATCAACGTTAAGGATCACAATGTATCAAATCAAATAACAATTTTTTCCAGCAATAATATAATATCTTATATTATCTTATTTTGATTTAATAGAAATTAGAAATTCTCTATAGCAAATTACTGTGGTATGTAAAATACACATAGAGGAAAAAAGAAAAAAGGATCCTAATCCTAGGGTTAATCAATTTTAGCTAGTTGATGGGAAAATACAAATTAATGGTAATGGTCTTAGGGCGATTTAGTTCGGGGAAAGGGGAAGGGGAAGAAAATTCTATGAACCTTTCCTTTTTTCGTTAAGTTCAAGTCTGACGAGAGTAATATTCTACAACTAACAACTCATTTATTTTGAGACCGACCCACTTCCTATCTAGGATTTTATTTACTAGTCCTTTATATTCCAACGTGTCAATCGCCAAATGCTTTGGCAATTTCCCCGGGTCCGATGAAGCAATATAATTTTGAACCAGACCTTTTGATCTTTGGTTATCTTTCGTAGTAATAATATCTCGGGGTTTGCAACGAAAACTTGGTATATTGACTATACGACCATTAACTAAAATATGTCTATGGTTGACTAATTGGCGGGCCCCAGGAATGGTTGAAGCCATACCCAATCGAAAAAGGATATTATCCAAACGCATTTCAAGTAATTGTAGTAAAACCTGGCCTGTTGACCTTTTTGCTTTTCCAGCGATATGTACATATCTAAGTAATTGTCGTTCTGTCAGACCATAATGAAAACGCAATTTCTGTTTTTCTTGAAGACGAATACGATATTGCTCCTTTTTCCCAGAATTGAATTTTTTTTTAAGATTACTTCCGGATTTAGGTGTTTTTCTAGTGAGTCCTGGTAAAGCTCCCAGACGGCGTATTTTTTTTAAACGAGGTCCTCGATAACGGGACATGAAGACTCCTTTTTTTATTTTATTGAAATTTCATTTTACACAATTAATTTCATTGTATTTACATTACAGAATACATCGAAATTAAAACTGAATTAAACTACAGGATAAACAGAGTAAAATCAACTAAAGTACCCCAAAAAATGGAATTTCATCAAAATCTTTTTTTTTTGTATATATATTATTTATTTTATTGTTTTGTATCTAGCAAAATTGTAAGGTAAAAAACATAAAAGATCCTGGATTCTCCATTTAATTCGGAAAAAAAGAGATTCTTGTTCGTAGAACATCGATAGAGAAAAAAAAGCCGACTATCGGATTTGAACCGATGACCCTCGCATTACAAATGCGATGCTCTAACCTCTGAGCTAAGTGGGCTTACATAACGGAAATAGTGTAACAAATAGAAATAGGTATAGTATAGGAAATCCGTAAAATCTCAGATATTAGTTATTAATCTTAGCTATTAACTAGTTCTAAATTTGAAGTTATACTTATAAAAATAAAAAAATACTAAAACTTCTTAAAGATAAAGTTAGCTTGATATGCTTAACTATAGGATATTAAAAAATAAAATTATAGAATTTATTGGTATTTTCATTCGATCATTATAGACTTTATTATTTGTTAATAATTTGAGGATTAATATTTCACTAAGGGGAACATAGAGTCAGAGTAAATAAAATTGCTAATTCTGATTAGAAAAAAAGAATAAATATCAAGCGTTATAGTATAATTTTGAATACTATAAAAAAGTAAGACGGGAGGTGGGGGAGATAAAAACTTTTGGATATATTGATTCGGATTGAATTGCAAATACATCAAGGATAGAATCAATTCAATTCTGAATTGCAATAAGCAAGCGAGGTCTCTCAAATAGAGTCGAACTGAACTGCTAGACTACGTTGAGTGATGAACTCAATGATTCAAAAAAAAAACTAAGAGATGGATGAAATTACACAAGGAATCCTGGTCTCAAAGAAGAGGGAAATGGGGATATGGCGAAATCGGTAGACGCTACGGACTTGATTGTATTGAGCCTTGGTATGGAAACCTGCTAAGTGGTAACTTCCAAATTCAGAGAAACCCTGGAATTAAAAAAGGGCAATCCTGAGCCAAATCCGTGTTTTGAGAAAACAAGGGGTTCTCGAACTAGAATACAAAGGAAAAGGATAGGTGCAGAGACTCAATGGAAGCTGTTCTAACGAATCGAGTTAATTACGTTGTGTTGTTAGTGGAATTCCTTCTAGTTCTAAATTAGAGAAAGAGGGGTTTTATACCTTATACATTTAATAAACACGTATAGATACTGACATAGCAAACGATTAATCACAGAACTCATATTATATTCTAATTATAATATAGGTTCTTTATCTTTTTTAAAAATGAAATTAGAAATGATAATGATTATGAAATAAAAAACTCATATCATAATTTTTTTTTTTCATTATTGTGAATCCACTCCAATCGAATATTGAATAATCAAATTCTTCAATTAAAATTCAAAGTTTTCGAGATCTTTAAAAAAGTGGATTAATCGGACGAGGACAAAGAGAGAGTCCCATTCTACATGTCAATACTGACAACAATGAAATTTCTAGTAAAAGGAAAATCCGTCGACTTTATAAGTTGTGAGGGTTCAAGTCCCTCTATCCCCAAATCCTCTTTTATTCCCTAACTATACTATATTATTATTATTTATCCTCTTTTTTTTTTTCTTTTTATCAATGCACTTTTTTTTCTTTTTATCAATGCAATGGGTTTAAGATTCATTAGCTTTCTCATTCTACTCTTTCACAAAGGAATGCGAAGAGAACTCAATGGATCTTATCCTATTCATTGAATAGATTTCTTTTTTATTAGAGTATCGGCAAGAAATCTTGGTTATTCACTCTATTTTTAAGTTTTATTTAAGTAAACCATGCACAATGCATAGGACTACCCCCCCCATTTTCAAATTTAAAATTTGAAATACTTTAATTAATTTTTAGTCCTTTTAATTGACATAGATACAAATACTCTACTAGGATGATGCACAAGAAAAGGTCAGGATAGCTCAGTTGGTAGAGCAGAGGACTGAAAATCCTCGTGTCACCAGTTCAAATCTGGTTCCTGGCAGAGAAAAAAAAAAAAAAGATCCACCGAATAGGTATTGATCCAAATACCTCGAGATGGATTGTGATACATATTCATTAATAATATTTATTCATCTAAGTGGATAAATCTATAATATAAATATAGAGGCACTTCTTTTTCTTTTTAAAGAAGTTTTAAAATATATCTTTTCTTTATGATAAAGAAGGGGGTGAGATTCCCCTTTATTTTTTTGCGTTTCTTAATTTTGTATTCCGCTATTCCGACGAATATTTTTTTAGTCTTGCTTATCTTTATCTTATCTTATTTTCCTAGTTGTGCTAAGTAATGTGCGCGGTACAAAGTTCCTGGTAGAGAACTTCTTTGAGTCATCCTATTTTTCTGTTCATATGAAGGAAATTAATATGCGATTTTCAAAATAGGGGAATCCAAATGAAACCCTTTTTTTGCTCAGTCTATCTGGAATGCTTTTGTATAATTAGGAATTAATTATAAATAGGTATTCCGTTTCATCTAGGAAAAGAACCTAAAAATATTCCTTGACTTGAATAAAATCTGGAGTTGTGTTGTATAAGTGAGCATGAATTTCTTATCATTCAATGAGCATCTTGTATTTCATAAAAATTGGGGGTTATATAATCCTTACGTAAGGGCCAGCCTATCCAACTTTCAGGCATTAGGATACGTTTAAGGCGCGGATGATTATCATAAGAGATTCCCACCATATCATAAGATTCGCGTTCTTGAAAATCGGCACTTCTCCAAATCCAGAAGACAGACGGAATTCTAGGATTATCCTTTTGGGCAAAGACTTTTATGCAGACTTCTTCTGGATTATCTATACCATATTGTATTCTCGTAAGATGATACACGCTAGCTAAAGATCCACCGGGTGCTACATCATAAGCACATTGGGAGCGTAAATAATTGTAACCATATACATATAAAATGACAGCAATGGAATCCCAATCCCCTGCTTTTATTTGTAAAGTCTCTATTCCTCGGTGATCAAAGCCCAAAGATCTATGAACCACCTCATGTTTGACTAGCCAATTAGATAACCAACCCTGCTGCATTGTCTTCATCTCTCCCTCTTTGTATAAATATTTCACATTTCGGATGCAAGTTTGAAAGATTGCCCTGCTTTTTATTTTTCTACACAAAAGAGCCCCTCTCCTAATTCACTAATTTGTAGGAAGGTACTGAACTTTTGGATTTGAAAAAAGTTTCAGAAGATATATCTAATGTAGATGGTGATTGATAGAGCAATTCTTGCTCATAAGTTCCTGTATGAGTACTGCGCCTAACATAAAGCTTGTGACTGGTAGTAAAACATCTATTTTTATTTTGAGATAGAGTTTGATCCTCAACTATTTCTCGCGATATCTTCTTACGAAGTTTTGTTAGGGCATCTATAACTGCCTCCGGTTTAGGTGGGCAGCCCGGCAAGTAGACATCCACAGGAATTAACTTATCAACTCCCCGAACAGTACTATAGGAATCCGTACTGAACATTCCCCCTGTAATAGTACAGGCTCCCATAGCAATGACGTATTTTGGTTCAGGCATTTGCTCGTATAATCTCACTAAAGAGGGAGCCATTTTCATTGTTACCGTACCGGCTGTTAAAATTAGGTCTGCTTGCCTAGGACTTGATCTTGGTACCAATCCATAACGATCAAAGTCGAATCGTGAGCCTATTAATGAAGCAAATTCAATGAAACAACAACTGGTACCGTATAGAAGGGGCCATAAACTGGAGAGTCTTGACCAATTCGAAAGATCATTTGGTGTAGTTGAAATAACAGAATTGGAACTTGTTTGGTCAAGTAAGGGAAACTCAATCAAATTCATAACTGTCTCAATAGAATCTTTTCCTTCTTTTTTTTTGTCTAAATATTCAGTTAAGACCATTCCAAGGCTCCTTTTCGCCATGCATAAACTAAACCAACAACTAAGATAAGCACGAAAATCAAAGCTTCGATAAAAACGGATACACCCAATACGTCGAAACTCATTGCCCAAGGGTATAGAAAGACGGTTTCCACATCAAAAACAACAAAAACGAGCGCAAACATATAATAGCGTATTCGGAATTGTACCCAAGCCCCTCCCATGGGTTCTATACCCGATTCATAACTAGAAAGCTTCTCTGGTCCTTCACTAACCGGGGCTAAAAGTCCTGAAATCGAAAATGCCAAAATAGGAATAAGGCTTGCTATTATTAGAAATGTCCAAAAAATATCATATTCGTGAAGCAGAAACATAATGTACTCCCATTAATGTGGAATAGGCGGAACTTAAATTAGTCAATTCAATTCAGCATTGTCAATTTATCCAGAACTTCTCTCTTTTCCTCGGTGAAACAAGAATCTTTTTTGTTCAAACAAAAGCGCTTAGTTTAAGTTTAGCCTTTGTTTCCTCTGTGCTGCATCTTCTTTAAAGATTCATCCAATGGAATCCCAACTCCCTTTCTTTTGGATTTCCATTCTATTTAGATATGGTGTATGTAGATCTAATTCTTATATAAAGAAAACTTTCTCGTTTCACTTTGTCTCGCTTTCTCTAGAATCTCTAGAAAAAAGAATAGCTCTATCCTTTATTTAATATTTAATAATAAAATAATAAGAGACTATTAAATAAAAATGAGAATACTACTAAATTAGAACCTAATTAAGATAGTAGGACTAATCTATGCAGTATAATTAATGAGAAGTAATACTATAAAATAAAAATAAAGAACTCTATTTCAGAACTATGAGACAGAATATTCTGTTTTCTTATTTACTCTTTACTTTATTTTTTCTATTTAAAGTTGATCAATTTACATAATGTATCTATAAACAAAGTAATAAATATACTTAAAACAAAGTAGGAATTCGCAAAATGGATAAAATCATTGCAGTTATTATAGGGAAGTCTAGAGATATCCTATTTGAAGGAGGACGGGATTCAAATCAGGGAAAGGATCCTTTCTTCTATTGATTTGATAGAAATTCGTTTTTCTTTTCCTGTCTGTATGATTTTGATTTTCGATGAATGAGCCTTTGGTAATGCTTTTATCTCTATTCTATGTCGCAGGCGCCTATCCAGTCTATAAACAAATACTAATGAGAAAATGAAAACTATACTAAACTAAAGAAAACATAGGATAGAGATCCTAAAATCTAAAAAAGGGCATATTAGGGCTATACGGATTCGAACCGTAGACCTTCTCGGTAAAACAGATCAAACGGATTATTATCGAAATGATTTGAACTGTTTCAAAGACCCAACATGCATTTTTTTGCATTGGGCTCTTTCATAAACTGATTTAAAGATCAGTTAGTCCACCATAGTTTTTCTTTACGGAAAGATAATGAGATGGCTCCCTGTGCTCTGATTGATTTTTTGTATTATGATCTATCTAGGAGCAATACCAAAGTGTTTCAAAGGAGGATTACCTTGACTTAGGTCTGCCTCCGGTCTAAATTAAATCAACCTAAGTGAAATGGAGTCTCTATCGTTCCACTGCAAGAGTTAACTATGAGACTTCATACACCTTAAAGTTCATAGAACGAAAAGAAGTTTTTTGGAGGCCCTTATCCTCATTACGCCTAGCATTTAGTGGGCTGGATATTTACCTTATCAACTAGCAAATCCATAAGGGTTCTATTTGATTAGGCACCTGAATTGGCACCTGAATCGGACTGAACCGACTGTTTGTCAGGCTACTGTTCTCCTATTCTCTCGAATCTATGAAGTAAGACATTGATTTTGCAATAAGATCGATTATGTTCATTGCATAATAAGCTCCTTTGAAAAGCATTGGCGCACGTGTAAACGAGTTGCTCTACCGAACTGAGCTATAGCCCTTATCAGAGATATCTTAACATATAGATAATTTCTTGTCAAGATGAATATTTTCTAATGCCAGAGGATACCCCTTTGATCTGTATCTGTTTAGTATTTAGTTTAGTATTTAGTATATAACAGACCAATAACAGAGCGGTATTGCTTAGAAAAGGGATTCAATATATAATCGATCGAAGTAATGGGTCTTCCTTTGTGGTGATAAATTGCCTACTTAACTCAGTGGTTAGAGTATTGCTTTCATACGGCGGGAGTCATTGGTTCAAATCCAATAGTAGGTAAGTAGGTAGAAAAATTACTAGATAGCATTGGACTTACTTCGCTTCGCTATCTAATAACTTTTTCTACCCCTCTTCCCTTTTTCTTTGTATCAACTATAAACCACTGGATTGTCTTCAATTGGATGGGGGAATCCAATTGACAGCCTCGATTCGTATCCTAGCTCGTCTGAGAGCGAGCTTCGCTTCAACCAAATCTTTCGTACCCTCAGCTTTACTCAAGTTAGCTTCGGCTATTTCAAGTGCCTTTTGAGCTTCTTCCGGATCAATATCACTACCCAGTTCCGCATCATTTCCTAAAATGATGATCTCATTATTAACTATTCTCGCAAAACCGCTCCACAGAATCGCTGTTAACCATTGGTCGTTGAGGAGGCGTATTCTCAAAGGACCCATATCTACTGCTGTGTTAATGGGGGCGTGGTTTGGTAATACGCCAATTTGGCCACTATTAGTGGATAAAATGATTTCTTTCACTTCACAATCCCAAATAATTCGCTTAGGAGTCAGTACATAAAGATTTAATTTCATTTCTTCGATTTGTTCTCCTCTTCTAAGGTTATAGCTTTCGTGCTAGCTTCATCGATGTTACCCACCAAATAAAAAGCCTGTTCAGGTAGGCCGTCTAATTCTCCGGAAAGGATTAGTTGAAATCCCCTAATAGTTTCCGCAAGAGCAACATACTTTCCTGGAGAACCAGTAAAAACTTCTGCCACAAAGAACGGTTGTGATAAGAAACGCTCAATTTTTCTTGCTCTTGCTACAGTTAAACGATCCTCTTCCGATAATTCATCCAAGCCAAGAATTGCGATAATGTCCTGAAGTTCTTTGTAACGTTGTAAAGTTTCCTTAACTCTTTGCGCAGTTTCATAATGTTCGTTGCCAACGATCCGAGGCTGTAACATAGTCGAGGTTGAATCTAAAGGATCTACTGCTGGATAAATACCCTTGGAAGCTAATCCTCTGGAAAGTACGGTAGTAGCATCCAAATGTGCAAATGTTGTGGCAGGGGCAGGGTCGGTCAAATCGTCTGCAGGTACATAAACTGCTTGAATCGAAGTTATAGATCCCTTTTTAGTAGAAGCAATTCTTTCTTGCAAAGAACCCATTTCTGTACTAAGAGTAGGTTGATAACCCACTGCGGAGGGCATTCTCCCTAATAAAGCGGATACCTCTGATCCTGCTTGAACAAAACGAAAGATATTATCGATAAATAAAAGCACGTCTTGCTTATTAACATCTCGGAAATATTCCGCCATAGTTAGGGCAGTTAAACCAACTCTCATACGAGCTCCCGGTGGTTCATTCATTTGGCCATAGACTAGAGCTACCTTTGATTCCTCAATATTTTTTTCATTAATTACTCCGGATTCCTTCATTTCCATATAAAGATCATTTCCTTCACGAGTCCGTTCCCCTACTCCACCGAATACGGATACGCCCCCATGAGCTTTAGCAATGTTATTGATTAATTCCATGATCAGTACTGTTTTACCTACTCCAGCCCCCCCAAATAGTCCTATTTTTCCTCCACGTCGATAAGGAGCTAAAAGATCGACGACCTTAATACCTGTTTCAAAGATGGATAATTTCGTATCTAACTCGATAAAGGCAGGCGCAGATCTATGAATAGGGAACGTTGCACTACTATCTACAGGACCCAAATTGTCAACAGGCTCCCCAAGAACGTTGAAAATTCGTCCGAGAGTAGCTCCACCGACCGGAACACTGAGAGGAGCTCCCGTGTCAATCACTTCCATTCCTCTCATCAACCCGTCCGTAGCACTCATAGCTACAGCTCTAACTCGATTATTTCCTAATAATTGTTGTACCTCACAAGTCACATTAATTTGCTTATCGGCAGTGTCTCTACTCTGGACTACCAAAGCGTTATAAATATAAGGTAACTTGCCTGGGGGAAAAGTGACATCCAGCACGGGTCCAATAATTTGATCGATACGACCTGTACTTTTTTCTTCAATTGTGGAAACCCCGGGAGGAGAAGTAGTAGGATTGGTTCTCATAATTATCACATAATTAAAAAAAAGGAATTTGTCGAAATTTTTCTTTTTTTATTGTTGAATAATGCCAAATCAAATCAAAAAAAATCCAAAAGTAAAAAGGAAATGAATTAGTTAATTCAATAAGAGAGAAAAGGGGACCAGGACTTGATTTCGTTGCCCAAGCGAATCCCATTCAATCGTTTACTCATGGAATGAGTCCATTGGAAAGTTCAATCAATCTTTTTTTTCATATACATTTTGCCTTTTGTGGAGGATCTGTGCCTACTCTACTTTCCTATCTAGGACTTCGATATACAAAATATATACTACTGTGAAGCATAGATTGCTGTCAACAAAGAATTTTATTAGTATTTAGTTAGGTATTTGCATTCAAAATAAGAAAAGAGAACTATTAAGAACTTGTAAAATAAGGATTAGGAATTAATTTGGGTTGCGCTATATCTATCAAAGAGTATACAATAATTATGGATTTGGTAAATCAAATCCATGGTTTAATAACGAACCGTGTTAACTTACCATAACAACAACTCAATTCCTATCGAATTCCTATATTGGAATTCCTATAGGATAGAACATACACAGGGTGTACGCATTATATATGAATGAAACATATTCATTAACCTAAGCATGCCCTCAATTTTCTTTAATGAGTTGATATTATATTAATTGAATATCCTTTTTGTTTTACGAGATTTTTGCTAAAGTTTCATTTACGCCTAATTAACATCGAGTAGACCCTGTTATTGTGAGAATTCTTAATTCAAGAGTTATAGGGAGGGACTTATGTCACCACAAACAGAAACTAAAGCAGGTGTTGGATTTCAAGCTGGTGTTAAAGATTATAAATTGACTTACTACACCCCAGAGTATGAAACTAAGGATACTGATATCTTGGCAGCATTCCGAGTAAGTCCTCAGCCTGGGGTTCCGCCCGAAGAAGCAGGGGCTGCAGTAGCTGCCGAATCTTCTACTGGTACATGGACAACTGTTTGGACTGATGGACTTACCAGTCTTGATCGTTACAAAGGACGATGCTATCACATCGAGCCTGTTGCTGGGGAAGACAACCAATGGATCTGTTATGTAGCTTATCCATTAGACCTATTTGAAGAGGGTTCCGTTACTAACATGTTTACTTCCATTGTAGGTAACGTATTTGGTTTCAAAGCCCTACGTGCTCTACGTTTGGAGGATCTACGAATTCCCCCTACTTATTCAAAAACTTTCCAAGGCCCGCCTCATGGTATCCAAGTTGAAAGAGATAAGTTGAACAAGTACGGTCGTCCTTTATTGGGATGTACTATTAAACCAAAATTGGGATTATCCGCAAAAAATTATGGTAGAGCGTGTTATGAGTGTCTACGTGGTGGACTTGATTTTACCAAAGATGATGAAAACGTAAACTCACAACCATTTATGCGCTGGAGAGACCGTTTTGTCTTTTGTGCCGAAGCTATTTATAAATCACAGGCCGAAACCGGTGAAATCAAGGGGCATTACTTGAATGCGACTGCGGGTACATGTGAAGAAATGATTAAGAGAGCTGTATTTGCAAGAGAATTAGGGGTTCCTATTGTAATGCATGACTACTTAACTGGGGGATTCACCGCAAATACTACTTTGGCTCATTATTGCCGCGACAATGGCCTACTTCTTCACATTCACCGTGCAATGCATGCAGTTATTGATAGACAGAAAAATCATGGTATGCATTTCCGTGTATTAGCTAAAGCATTGCGTATGTCTGGGGGAGATCATATCCACTCCGGTACAGTAGTAGGTAAGTTAGAAGGGGAACGCGAAATGACTTTAGGTTTTGTTGATTTATTGCGCGATGATTTTATTGAAAAAGATCGTGCTCGCGGTATCTTTTTCACTCAGGACTGGGTATCCATGCCAGGTGTTATACCGGTAGCTTCAGGTGGTATTCATGTTTGGCATATGCCAGCTCTGACCGAAATCTTTGGGGACGATTCTGTATTACAATTTGGTGGAGGAACTTTAGGACATCCTTGGGGAAATGCACCTGGTGCAGCAGCTAATCGAGTGGCTTTAGAAGCCTGTGTACAAGCTCGTAACGAAGGGCGCGATCTTGCTCGCGAAGGTAATGAAATTATCCGAGCAGCTTGCAAATGGAGTCCTGAACTAGCCGCAGCTTGTGAAGTATGGAAGGCGATCAAATTCGAGTTCGAGCCGGTAGATACTATTGATTAACTAGATAAAACTAAAGATAAAGAAGGTATAAATAAAAAAGAAACGAAATAAAAAGAGAAAAAAATCAGTTATGAAATGCAGTAATTCTTCTTTATTCTTCTAATTGATTGCAATTAAACTCGGCTCAATCTTTTTTAGAAAAAAAAGATTGAGCCGAATAAAAATAGATCATGATATGATCATGAGACTTGACAAATTGAGATTCGTCTATTCTATATATCTAGAATATATATATTAAGGTATAATACAATAAAGAAATACAAATAAAATAATAAAATAATAAAATATAGTATTATCATATGATAATGATAATGGAATCAAATACGCAGTATTTACAGAAAAAAGTCTTCGTTTATTGGGAAAGAATCAATATACTTTTAATGTCGAATCGGGATTCACTAAGACAGAAATAAAGCATTGGGTCGAACTCTTCTTTGGTGTTAAGGTGGTAGCTGTGAATAGCCATCGACTACCTGGAAAAGGTAGAAGAATAGGACCTATTCTGGGCCATACAATGCATTACAGACGTATGATCATTACCCTTCAACCGGGTTATTCTATTCCACTTCTAGATAGAGAAAAAAACTAAAGGAGAATGAATGAAAAAAGACATAGTTTGGAAGTTAGACCTTTTTATAGGACTCTCTTTCAATTTCAAAAAAGAGGACGTTTGAAACTTTTAACAGGCGTAATCGTGAGTCAACAAGTGACTCGAACTGTGTGTAAAAAAAGAAGCATTTTTTTTTTTTCAAAATGCTAGAACTAGATAAGGAAGTTTTCTATAACCTTGAGAAAAAGGATAAAAAGGTAGTTTTTTTTTAGTTTATGACTCCGATCAAGAGCGAGAAATCCTTGATTTGGGATTGGACATAGAACCTGGACCCATCGTAGAGACGTTTAGTTCAAAAGAAAGGATCGTATCCTGATGGTAAGAATTATACTTTCGTGGAAATACAGCGCTATAGACTTCAATGCGGTAGAGTAGACGTTTTGTTTCTAATTTTTCTGGACCAAACCTCCGCTCCGACCCAACGATACAATGAATTTTTTCTGTTCATATTCATAAATAAAAAAGATTCGGAATCGCAATGCTACTATATGCGTCCAGAGGAGTATTTGGAATAATATTCTTCTATAATCCATTATTGCGGGGGGTCTTACTAACAGGGCTTCGCTGCACGGGACAGGTCTTCGTCGAAAAGCTAACTCCACCCGGCATTTTCATACCCTTTCTTTGGGTGGTATATCGCCTTTTAAAGTCTAAGAGGGTAGTAGGGGATCTATAGTAGGTAAGATAATTTGCCCTTTGATTTTGATTGAATTACTATTTTTCCGCCTTTACCACGCATTATTGTATGCGCTTCTAGAGAAGTATGTATGCAGGAAGTAAATTCTAACCGCTTTCTTTTGAATCCAATTTCAAATTAGATTAGAAAGATAGAAAGGCCATGAGGATGGGAAAATCAAAATAAAATCTTTTTAATTAGTTCTCCTTTTTTGGAATTTTCTTATTATCCTTTCATTTTTTTTACAGAATATTTTTCAAACTAAAAATAAAAAATACAATACAATAGTCAATATTCCTTATAATAGATATACTTAATTATATCATAAGAATCTTAAGATATTTTTCGACTAGATAGAAATAGTAAATTTGAATTGAGACACCTATTCCATGACGGATTTAAACTTACCTTCTATTTTCGTGCCTTTAGTAGGCTTAGTATTTCCGGCAATTGCAATGACTTCTTTATTTCTTTATGTGCAAAAAAATAAGATTGTCTAGTATTTTTTAGTGTAAGTAATATAATATGGTAGGGTATGTGGCTTTTTCTACACACACTTTCTACACACAAATGAAAAACGGTTATGGATGCGGATATAGGCTACGAGCATAAATGCATGAATATGCAGAGCCAGGTATAGCGAGTTTTATTTTATTTATTTTAATTGAATCAACGAATATTTTTTGAATAGAAAGTCAATGTATCTAACCTATTATTTCACAGGAGTACTAGTTGCTGAAGGCGATTTCAGAATCAAAAAAAGTAAAGTCAAAATTATTTAGCTTATTCTCTCAATTTCAATCGACCGCTGCTGGATTTAGTATATCTAATATGAATTGGCGATCAGAACACATATGGGTAGAACTTCTAAAAGGTTCTCGAAAAAGGGGTAATTTTTTCTGGGCCTGTATTCTTTTTCTAGGTTCACTAGGATTCTTATCGGTTGGGATTTCCAGTTATCTTGGTAAGAATATTATATCTATACTTCCATCTCAAGAAATTCTTTTTTTTCCGCAGGGGGTCGTGATGTCTTTCTACGGAATCGCAGGCCTATTCATTAGCTCCTACTTGTGGTGTACTATTTTGTGGAATGTAGGTAGTGGTTATGACCGATTCGATAGAAAAGAGGGAATAGTGTGCATTTTTCGTTGGGGATTCCCTGGAATAAAACGTCGCGTCTTCCTTCGATTCCTTATGCGGGATATCCAATCAATTAGAATTCAGGTTAAAGAGGGTCTTTATCCTCGTCGTATTCTTTATATGGAAATCCGGGGCCAGGGGATCATTCCCTTGACTCGTACTGATGATAAATTTTTTACTCCACGAGAAATTGAACAAAAAGCTGCCGAATTGGCCTATTTCTTGCGCGTACCAATTGAAGTATTTTGAGGTATCTTTTTTGAACTGAGTTGAATGAAGAAAAGAAGAATTGGAAGAAGAAAAGTTTTCTCAACACAGGGAGGAAGTCCCTTCTAAATTGGATTTGTTATTGTAAGGGGATTTTTAAGTATTTATCTAAAGGAAGGAACAAACGAGGATAAGAGAAATTTGCTTTTAATTTTTTTTTATCCAAGTTAGATATATCGCATACTATTCTTCCTTTTTCATCCGAAAGGGCTTTTTTTTTATTCTATTTCACTATTTCATTCCATCTAGATCTAAGAAAGAACCCAATGCACTGAAATTCCACTAATAACTAATATACAAAAAAGAAGAATAGATACAGGGTATCAAACCTATAGAGTTTTTGCTTCAAAGAAATAGAAATATCATGAAATAGAAATATCATCATATAGAGTCAGGGAATGGAATAGAGTCAGCGAATGAAGCATATTCATTAACAACTCCATTTACAGATCAAAAATGAAAAAAAAGAAAGCATTGCCTTCTTTACTATATCTTGTATTTATCGTACTTTTGCCTTGGGGGGTCTCTTCCTCATTTAACAAATGTCTGGAACTTTGGATTAAGAATTGGTGGAATACCAGGCAATCCGAAACTCTCTTAACTGATATTCAAGAGAAAAGGATTCTAGAAAGATTCATAGAATTAGAAGAACTTTCTCTCTTGGACGAGATGATAAAAGGGAAACTAAAGACACATGTACAAAAACCTCCTACAGGAATACACAAGGAAATAATACAATGGGTCAAAATAAATAATGAGGATCATCTCCATACCATTTTGCATTTCTCGACAAATATAATCTGTTTGGCTATTCTAAGTGGTTCTTTTTTTCTGGGTAAAGAGGAACTTGTCATTTTGAATTCTTGGGTTCAGGAATTCTTCTATAATTTAAATGACTCAATAAAAGCTTTTTTTATTCTTTTAGTTACTGATTTTTTTGTTGGATTTCACTCCACCCGTGGTTGGGAACTAGTAATTCGTTGGGTCTACAACGATTTTGGATGGGCTCCTAACGAGCTTATTTTCACTATTTTTGTTTGTAGTTTTCCAGTAATTCTAGATACATGTTTGAAATTTTGGGTCTTTTTTTGTTTAAATCGTCTATCTCCTTCGCTTGTAGTCATTTATCATTCAATTAGTGAAGCATAAATTCATTTGATCTCCCGATATTAATATTAATCAAATTAGCAAGCATCTTTTTTTAGAAAGAAAGCCCTTTTCCATTTTAGCAAAATTCTTTCTATTTATACCTACTTTAAGGTATTCATCATTGCAGTACAACTGTTGCAGTAGAATGACAACAGATTCGTGTATAGGGAACTAGATTAGCTTAGCTACCTATCTAATTTATTGTAGAAATTCTGGGATCTGCGATTGGACATGGAAAATAGAAATACTTTTTCTTGGGTAAAGGAACAGATAACTCGATCGATTTCTGTATCGATCATGATATACGTAATAACTCGGACATCTATTTCAAATGCATATCCCATTTTTGCGCAGCAGGGTTATGAAAACCCACGAGAAGCAACTGGACGAATTGTATGTGCCAATTGCCATTTAGCTAGCAAGCCCGTCGATATTGAAGTTCCCCAAGCTGTGCTTCCCGATACTGTATTTGAAGCAGTTCTTCGAATTCCTTATGATATGCAATTGAAACAAGTTCTTGCTAATGGAAAAAAGGGAGGGTTGAATGTAGGTGCTGTTCTTATTTTGCCCGAGGGATTCGAATTAGCGCCGCCCGATCGTATTTCCCCTGAGTTAAAAGAAAAGATAGGAAATCTTGCTTTTCAGAGTTATCGTCCCGATAAAAAAAACATTCTTGTGATAGGCCCTGTTCCCGGTAAGAAATATAGTGAAATTGTCTTTCCCATTCTTTCCCCTGATCCTGCTACGAAGAAAGATGCTCATTTCTTAAAATATCCCATATATGTAGGGGGAAACCGAGGAAGAGGACAGATCTATCCTGATGGTAGCAAGAGTAACAATACAGTCTATAATGCTACGTCAACAGGTATAGTAAGAAAAATACTACGTAAAGAAAAGGGGGGGTATGAAATATCCATAGTTGATGCATCAGATGGACGCCAAGTGATTGATATTATACCTCCCGGACCAGAACTTCTTGTTTCAGAGGGGGAATCCATCAAGCTTGATCAACCATTAACAAGCAATCCTAATGTGGGAGGTTTTGGTCAGGGGGACGCAGAAATCGTGCTTCAGGATCCATTACGTGTCCAAGGCCTTTTGTTCTTCTTCGCATCCGTTATTTTGGCACAAGTTTTTTTGGTTCTCAAAAAGAAACAGTTTGAAAAGGTTCAATTGTACGAAATGAATTTCTAGGTCCCGGGATTTCTTACCATCAAGTTGGTAAAAAGCCTCGATTTATTGGCAATTGCTAGAATTATCTATGATCTATTTTGGAAATCCTTTTTTTGTTTAGACTGCTTTTTGTTTATGAGATGTCTGGAATTCCTTATTTATATCCCATGCAAAAGAAGAGAATCCAAGGCAAAGGCGAGAACAATCAAATTAAAATTTCTTCTTTTTCGGAGGGATTGCAGGTCTTCTTAATCGTCTATTCGGCACAAGAAAAAGCCTTTTTCTTGTGCCGATTCTTCTTGTATCAAAATAAGAATCCTTTTTCTTCCTAATTCGTCAAAGATTACTATTTCTTCTTTATTCGGGTCTGTCTCTTGGACCTCTTTTTCTTTTGCTTAGGTTTAGCCGAGGTAGTGGACAAACAGAGGGGAAGAAAATATGGCGGGGGAAAAATTTCTTGTGATTGTGAGCAAATTGCTTGGCTTGTTTAATTAAGTTCAACTTCAAATTTACAGAAATTTTGCAAAAAAAAAGTAAACTCTTCCATTGAAGGTTTTTTTATTTTTAGGCTAGTTGAATAGTTTTGATTAAGGTTTTATTAGTTTATTACTCGAAACTAAATCAAGGATTTTCAGGATACTTCCTTCGTGGAATAAGATATTGGATCCTCGAGTGATCTCTTTTTCTTGTTGCTTCATAAGAGTGAATCGAATAGATTCAATTCGCGTTATAAGAGTAAAATAAAAATTCCGCGGGTCCTTTCCGCTCTAATCAGATAAAGGGGGGTAAGGACCCGCTAAGCTCCTACTTTTTCATGTTTACAATCTGGTCCCTCCGATTACTATAGAGATGAACCCAATCCAGAATATGAACCATAAAAGAAAACACCTACTAAACCAATCACAGCAATACCAGCTACAGTACCTATCAGCCAAAGAGGAATTCTTCCAGTAGTATCGGCCATTTCCCCTACTTTCCTCCACATTTTATCAATTGGTCATGCTAGAGACAAAAACAGTCATGGGTAGTTATAAGGATGGTATCCTTCCAAATGGGATAAGAGAATTCTTATTAGTCTCTTTCTTTCTCTCAATTGAAGAAGTAATTGGAAAATAAAACAGCAAGTACAAAAATGAGTAATAAACCCCAGTATAGACTGGTACGATTCAATTCAACATTTTGTTCATTCGGGTTTGATTGTGTCATAGTTCTATAGTTGGAATTTGTTTTATCGTTGGATGAACTGCATTGCTGATATTGATCCCAAGAAAAAAACAGTAGGTACAGCTAGTCCGTGAATAGCCAGCCATCGCACTGTAAAAATAGGATAGGTTCGATCTATGGTCATTGAGGGCCTCCTAAAAGGATCTACTAAATTCATCGAGTTGTTCTAAAGAATCAAAACGGTCGGTTATTAACGGAATTCCTTGTCGGCTTTCCGTGAAATACTCGTTTGGCCTAGGACTTCCAAACACGTCATAAGCTAAACCCGTACTGACAAATAACCAACCCGCAATGAATAGGGAAGGTATAGTAATGCTATGAATAACCCAGTATCGAATACTGGTAATAATATCAGCAAAAGAACGTTCTCCCGTGCTTCCAGACATGCTGAACTCCCAAAATTTTTGTACATTCAAAAAAGGAATTGATTCCGTAAAAGATGGGATCGACCAGTAAATAGAAAATTACTGATATTTCATCCTTGTGAGATTGTCAATTTTGTACCAAAGGTGTATTTTGAGTATACCGAATTAGTATAGCTATCCTTCCTATGGCACAGCAATCTGGTTTTGCCTGGTTCCGAAACATAATTACTTTTTTATTTTTTTTTTGTCTATAGGTAAGCTATATGTTATTCAAGGCATCAATAGAAAACCCCATTTTTGTAGGTTCTACTTACTTTTCATTGGCTTCGGAATAATAGAGTAATTCGGAATAGCAGCCAAAATCTTGGGAAAATCTAAGTTAATGATCAATAGGTTTGGATAAATAATTTAGGAAGGATATTCTCATACTGACACAATACAAGGACAAGTATATGTGAAATCTATCCTTTCATAATTCGTAATTCATCCTTGTATTGTTTGTTGGATTAGGTCTAACTTTCTTGACCAAACTGCGAGCGCGGAACTTTACGAGATGAAATAGGGAAAGACAGAAGATAGAATAGAACTTAAAAGGATAATTGAAGTGACTCGTCTTCGAATCTACTTTGGTTGGAGTTCGAAAAAGGAATAAAAATAAAGTAAATTCAAGGAAGAGCTTTCTTTTTTTTTTTTTTTTAACAGCCCCTTGGCAGGTCGTGGAATGCTTTTGTTCTCCTCTTATTCCATATGGAATACAATCAGTTAAAATAAGAAGGAATAGGGGAATATTCGATCGTTCACTCCAAAAAGAGGGTCCTATTGAAAAAGAAATTATCCAAAATAGAAAGAAGTTTTTTTTTTCAAATTCAATTGTTTATTTATCTCTTATTCAAAAATTTCCCTGAAAATTGAATTTCTTTTTTTCATTCAATGGGGTTAGATGATCTAGTTCTTAATATTATTACTTTACTCAATTGACAAATTCCACAACAAATCTCTTGATTCGGAATTAGGGACTCATGTATCATCTGATGAATCCACTTTCTTTTACACTTCTGTATCTTACTCTATCTTGTTTTTTAGTATTATCTAAAATAACTGATGAATTATGAATTTTCCATAACTTAGGTAAATGCTTTACCAACATATGTAGTGTAGTAAAAAAAAATAAATGGAATTTAACTCTTTCATGCTTACTTTAACTAGTTATTTTGGTTTTCTACTGGCTGCTTTAACTATAACCCCAGCTCTATTTATTGGCTTGAACAAGATACGCCTTATTTGAATTGACTGAATAATTATAATTCAGAAAAGAAAAATCTTTCTTTGGGATTCCTGGCATTCTACGACTCTTTTCCAGACTAATTAGGAATTCTTTTCTTGGTCATTGAGATTCGTGGATAATTTAGAGTACTATTTAGGGATAGATCGTACCTCTTTTTTTATCCCCTCGAACAAATCGAAATGATTGAAGTTTTTCTATTTGGAATCGTCTTAGGCCTAATTCCTATTACTTTAGCGGGATTATTCGTGACTGCGTATTTGCAATACAGGCGTGGGGATCAGTTGGATCTTTGATTGAGTCATTTTTTTTTTTTGATTGACCTCCTCCAGACCAGAGAGGAGGTCAAATTGAAATTGGAGTTACAATTCAATTTTGTTAAGTTATTTTACTCTGCTTCGACATAAAATAGATGGAATCACGCTCTGTAGGATTTGAACCTACGACATCGGGTTTTGGAGACCCGCGTTCTACCGAACTGAACTAAGAGCGCTTTCATTCATTCAAAAAGAAAATCTTTTTCTATTCCTAATGTATCTCACGTACGTATAGTCTCCACAAATTCAAGTTATACCCACTTTACTTTAATTGATCTCGTCGCTACTGCCTATAAAGAAGAAAGAAGTAATAGGTAGGGATGACAGGATTTGAACCTGTGACATTTTGTACCCAAAACAAACGCGCTACCAAGCTGCGCTACATCCCTTTTCCAAATTAAATTGTTGTACAATGCCATTGTACACAATTCCTGTCTTCTTTTCCACATCATAATTTTCTTCTTCTTTCTTTCTCTATCTATATATAGAACCCTCGTGTCATTTCTTCTTTTTGGTCTCATATAATTAAGGAATTATATACATATAAAATCCAATATAATTTCGCCTATAAAAGAAGGATTACTTTTCCTTGGTAATATATAGGAAGAAGGGGTCATCTTTTTCTTTTTTAGGGATAGGAAAATTTCGTCGATATGGTTCATTTTATATATAGCATAACAATCTTGGGCAAGAGTTTATGATCATATATGTATTCCAACAAGGAAGGAGGATTTTCAATGCGGGATATAAAAACATATCTCTCTGTAGCACCCGTGCTAAGTACTCTATGGTTTGGTGCTTTAGCAGGTTTATTGATAGAAATTAATCGTTTATTCCCAGATGCTTTGTCATTCCCTTTTTTTTAATTCTAGTTATTGCTATGGGAGGGATAGATTTCTTCGTGATATGACAAAATTTGATCCTTTTCAATCTTTTTTTAGTATCGGAAGGAAAAAGAAAGAAAAGATGGATTGGGTTGAACCTCAGAGTCATTAAAAATTTGGTAAACCCCATTTTTGAAAATAGAAATTCAATTTAAAGGGGTACCCAAGCTAAATAAGGCCTCAGAAATCAGAGCATAGAAAAGGCGGGGCTGGCTAATTAAATGAAAGGATTTCGAACCAAAATCTTTGCTAATTCGACAAGGATTGTATTCTTTAATTATTTCTCTATTTTTTATTACTTAATTAAAGAATAAAAAAAAATTATTCTAATGAATTTTATTCTTCTTCTTCGGATTCAAAATAGAAGAATAAAAGAATAAGTAGAAGAATTAAGTTAAGTCAATCCAAAAAGAAAAGGAGGTTCATGGCCAAGGGAAAAGATGTTAGAATCAGAGTTATTTTGGAATGCATCAGTTGTGTTCGAAAAGGTGCCAATGAGGAATCGACGGGGATTTCTAGATATAGTACTCAAAAGAATCGCCACAATACACCCGGACAATTAGAATTCAAAAAATTTTGTCGTTATTGTCGCAAGCATACGACTCATCACGAAATAAAGAAATAGGAACATCGTGTGTTTGATCTTTCCAAACAACAGAAAGAGTAAGAACTTCATATTTAATATATAAAGAAAACATAGTATAGAATACAAAATACAAATCAACTCATCTGATTTCCGGTAGATATTATTTCATATGTATAGAGGGTATTCATATACTATAATATGAATCAAATAAGATATGGATCAAAGAAAAACTACTTCTTCTGGATCCTAAATTAATAAAATAAAGAAGTGAATTTTCAAATTTTCAAATTTTAAATAAGGAATAAATCATGTATACATCTAAACAACCTTTTCTTAAATCTAAGCAACCCTTTAGTAAATCCAAGCAAACTTTTAATAAATCCAAGCAACCCTTTCGTAAATCCAAGCAAACTTTTCGTAAATTCAAGCAACCTTTTCGTAAATCTAAACAACCTTTTCGTAGGCGTCCCCGGATTGGCCCGGGAGATCGAATTGATTATAGAAACATGAGTTTAATTAATAGATTTATTAGTGAACAAGGAAAAATATTATCGAGACGAATAAATAGATTAACCTTGAAACAACAACGATTAATTACTCTTGCTATAAAACAGGCTCGTATTTTATCTTTCTTACCGTTTCGTAACTATGAGAACGAAAAGCAATTTCAAGCCCAGTCAATTTCAATAATTACAGGTTCTAGACCCAGAAAAAATAGACATATTCCTCAATTAACGCAAAAGTACAATTCCAATCGAAACTTAAGAAACAACAACCAAAATTTAAGAAACAACAACCGGAACTTAAGTTCCGATTGTTGATGTTTTATTCGAATTCGAAAGGGCCAGACCTATATATATTATAAAGAAAGTAATCCAGCTCGTTGATTCCTACCACTTAATCTTAATTTATTGTATCTTCCCGGAGTTCCCTCTCCGGGAATTCATCTTTTATTATTCCAGTATATTACTTTATTTATACCTTTAATTGATGATCTTTATTTTATTGGAAATCGTGTAAAGATTATTTGGATTTGATACAGCTACTTGTGCAAGCATTTTACGATTAAGAATCAATTTCTTCTTGTACAGGTTGTGTATTAATTTACTATAACTATCGAATACTTTATATACCCGCGTTGCTGCGTTTATCCGAGTGATCCACAAACGACGAAAATCCCTCTTTTGCCTACCTCTATCTCGATGAGAGGAAACAAAAGCTCTTTTTACCTGTTGGGTAATCATTCGATTAAGTCTTAAATGAGCCCCTCTAAAGTTTGAGGCAAATGAACGCATTTTTGTTCGTCGTCTCCGGGCTATATATCCTCGCGGAACTCTGGTCATTGAATCAAATTAACCTTAATGAATAACTAATGATTTCTCTTCTTTTAGCCACCCTTTTTCTCATTAATAACAAAACTAATTATTCCGATATATAAAATATTAATTCCAATGGCTTTTGCTATAGTAACCTTCCCAACCACGATTTTTTATTCCACTCCGTTCAGTTATTTCTATACGAAATAACAAATTCATTCTAATAATACTAAAAAAAATAGTGGGTTCCATCGTTTCTATGGTTCCCTTTTAAACGGTGAGGCCCTCTCTATACACCGGAGCCCTTTCTTTCATCAAAAGGTATTGCGAACTTGTATAGTCCACATTCTTTGGCTCTACCTATCCATTATAGAGTAAATAGCTCTTTTCACAATAAGAGTTATCCATACAGTGACGGTATTTAATTATGAAAGTTGGCTAAGTAGCTGACCCTGTTAGTCCGTTCTTTTAAGATAAAGGAGCATAAGCCTTTTTCTTTTTATTACTATTTCCTCCGCTTAATGGATAACCATTTGCTACCAATGGGAGAATTGCTTCTTATTTCCAATTTAGATAATTGGATTTGCACCAAAGGAAACCATAAATTCCATATACCATAGAAATCTAGGATAGAGAAGCTATATCCTATTCATTGGTACTAATCATGGATACTTCAATTTTTTTTATATTTGTTTGAAGTCATGATCTGAACGAGTCGCACATACACCCTAGCACATGTTCCTCGACGCTGAGGGCATCCTTTAAGCGCGGCCGTTTTTCGAGCATTTCGTATTGGCTGTCTTGCGTTTCTAATAAGTTGTTTAACCGTCGGCATGTTGTATGTATATAGAAAAAAATGGATTGGTTTAGATCCATCTTAACCTGATGATTGCTCATCATGAAGTCTTTCTATTTTCTATTAAATCGAGGAAAACACGAATTTAGCTGTGAAATAACTTTACAAGAAATCCGGACACTACCAATCCTTAAACATTTCTGGAAACCACACTGGATCAGTATCGCAGTGCTTGTCAATCATTTCATCCCCTACAATATCGACAAGTCCATAAGCTTTGGCTTCGTCTGCTGACATAAAAACATCCCTTTCCATGTCTTCGGATACAACCCAAAAAGGCTTGCCTGTTCTTACTGCATAAACCCTTGTGATCATTTCGCGAACTTTGTGTAACTCTTCTACTTCTAGTAAAAATTCTGGTGTCCTTGCCCGATAATAAGCACTAGCAGGTTGGTGAAGCATAATCCTCGCGTGAGGGAATGCTATACGCTTGGTGGGTTCTCCTCCAAGCAGAATGAAGGACGCCATGGAGGCGGCTATTCCGAGGCATATTGTATATATATCTGGTGTCACCGTTTGCATCGTATCAAAAATAGCCATTCCTGAGATTAGCCACCCGCCTGGGGAGTTTATAAACAAAAAAATATCACTAATTCCATCTTCTATACTCAGATATACCATGAGACCTGTAATATGATTCGTGATCTCGCAACGAATCTCTTGACCTAAAAAAAGTGTCCTTTCTCGATACATAACATTGTATAAGTCAACCCAAGTCGCTTCTTCATCTCCAGGAATCCGGTAAGGTACTTTTGGAACACCAATGGGCATATTAGATTAATATTATTAAATTTAAGTAAGAAAACCACACTTTAATATGGAAACGTAAGAATGGAACAGAAAGAAAGAATCCGCAGTTTATTGTCTTAATTTTTATTCTTATTCTATATGAATATTATAGATTCTATTAATACGTAGATTGAAAGGTTATACATATAAGGAATGTAAGACAGATTGAATAAAGAAAAGGGAATGGGTGATTTGAATGCTAAACAAAGAGGGGTAGCGATCTATTCTTCGTTTTTTCCAAATTGGCCAAGTTACCCATTGCATATTGGCACTTATCGAGTATAGAATAGATCTGCTTCTCTTTCTTCTTATGAACAGAATTGGCTTCTTATTTTTAATGGAATGAAATAAATATTCGCGCTTTCTGACACAGAATCCCCTAGAAGGGTTAGGTACATAGGATATGGATAGTCTTTTTCAATGCGATAAAATAAAGCGACATCGTGTCTATTTTTCTTTGCTAAAGGGGTATTTCCATGGGTTTGCCTTGGTATCGTGTTCATACTGTCGTATTGAATGATCCGGGTCGATTGCTTGCGGTGCATATAATGCACACAGCTCTAGTTTCTGGTTGGGCTGGCTCAATGGCTTTATACGAATTAGCAGTTTTTGATCCCTCTGATCCTGTTCTGGATCCAATGTGGAGACAAGGTATGTTCGTAATTCCCTTCATGACTCGTTTAGGAATAACGGATTCGTGGGGTGGTTGGAGTATTTCAGGAGGAACTGTAACAAATCCGGGTATTTGGAGTTATGAAGGTGTGGCAGGTACGCATATTGTGTTTTCTGGCTTGTGTTTCTTGGCAGCGATCTGGCATTGGGTATATTGGGACCTAGAAATATTCTCTGATGAGCGGACGGGAAAACCCTCTTTGGATTTGCCCAAGATCTTTGGAATTCATTTATTTCTTGCAGGGGTGGCTTGCTTTGGCTTTGGGGCATTTCATGTAACGGGTTTGTATGGTCCTGGGATATGGGTATCCGATCCTTATGGACTAACTGGAAAAGTACAAGCTGTAAATCCAGCGTGGGGTGCAGAAGGTTTTGATCCTTTTGTTCCGGGGGGAATAGCTTCTCATCATATTGCTGCGGGTACATTGGGTATATTAGCGGGCTTATTCCATCTTAGTGTCCGTCCGCCTCAACGTCTATATAAAGGATTACGTATGGGCAATATTGAAACTGTACTTTCCAGTAGTATCGCTGCTGTTTTTTTTGCAGCTTTCGTAGTTGCTGGAACTATGTGGTATGGGTCAGCAACGACCCCAATCGAATTATTTGGGCCTACTCGTTATCAGTGGGATCAGGGATACTTTCAGCAAGAAATATATCGAAGAGTTAGCAATGGTTTAGCCGAAAATCTTAGTTTATCAGAAGCTTGGTCTAAAATTCCCGAAAAATTAGCCTTTTATGATTATATTGGTAATAATCCGGCAAAAGGGGGATTATTCAGAGCAGGCTCAATGGACAATGGGGATGGAATAGCTGTTGGATGGTTAGGACATCCCGTCTTTAGAGATAAAGAAGGACGTGAGCTTTTTGTACGCCGTATGCCTACTTTTTTTGAAACATTTCCGGTTGTTTTGGTAGATGAGGAGGGAATTGTTAGAGCAGACGTTCCTTTTAGAAGAGCAGAATCCAAATATAGTGTTGAACAAGTAGGTGTAACGGTGGAGTTCTATGGTGGCGAACTTAATGGAGTAAGTTATTCTGATCCTGCTACTGTAAAAAAATATGCGAGGCGTTCTCAATTAGGGGAAATTTTTGAATTAGACCGGGCTACTTTGAAATCTGATGGTGTTTTTCGCAGCAGTCCAAGGGGTTGGTTCACTTTTGGTCATGCTACCTTTGCTTTGCTCTTCTTTTTCGGACACATTTGGCATGGCGCTAGAACATTGTTCCGAGATGTTTTTGCTGGTATTGATCCAGATTTGGATGCTCAAGTGGAATTTGGAACATTCCAAAAAGTGGGAGATCCAACTACAAGGAAACAGGCAGTTTGATACACATTGTTATAGTATCTTTCACCTCTCTTTTTTGATTTGACATGGGAAACATCTCCCATCCTTTCTTTGACTCTTTTTCTTTCTTTATATGGGAAATTATCCCAAATGACAAATGAATAGGTGTGGAAGTTATAATTGTAAATAAACCAGGATCGAATCTATGGAAGCATTGGTTTATACGTTCCTTTTAGTTTCGACTTTAGGGATAATTTTTTTCGCTATCTTCTTCCGAGAACCACCTAAGGTTCCACCAACTCCAACTAAAAGAATAAAATAATTTCATTTAAGTAAGAAGTCCCCCTATCTGGGAGACTTCTTACTTAAATTAGTCTCCGTGTTCTTCGAATGGATCTCTTAATTGTTGAGAGGGTTGCCCAAACGCGGTATATAAGGCATACCCAGTAAAGCTTACAAGTAAACCAGATATGGAGATGGCGACTAAAGTTGCTGTTTCCATTTTTATAGAATTTCAAGATTACAATGGATCTACGAAAAGATCGTGTATTTACAACTACAACGGAATAGTATACAAAGTCAACACCAATGATTAAATAGAATTTATGGCTACACAAACCGTTGAAGATAGTTCTAAACCTAGGCCAAAACGAACTGGTGCAGGTAGTTTACTGAAACCCTTGAATTCGGAATATGGGAAAGTCGCCCCGGGTTGGGGGACTACTCCTTTTATGGGGATCGCAATGGCTTTATTCGCTATATTCCTATCTATCATTTTAGAAATTTATAATTCTTCCGTTTTACTGGACGGAATTTTAACCAATTAGGTTTCTACTAACTAAAACTAGGAAGTCAGAGTTTTTCCATCCAAAAAAGCCTTTCTAGTTTAAGATCTACATTTCTAGATATTATGGTAGTTCGACCGCGGAATTTTTTTGTTTCGGTATCTCTGGAATATGAGTGTGTGACTTGTTAGAATTGATCCTATTGATAATACATAGAAAGGGCCTGTTATCTCTATCAAGATGATTCTAATTCGTCAGATATTATTTATTCTAGTATCTGGAACACGAAATAGATAGAGTGGATCAAAAAAAAATGGAACTATGATTCATACTCACTATTAAGACCTCGCAACCAGACTGAAAAATTCAAGTAGTTCTTAAATAAAAATAAAAAAGAAATTTTCTTCCTTCCAATTTTGTTTGCCCAAAAGACAACTTTTTTTCTCTCGATTTTGTCGAGTCATTACACTGATTCAATAAATGATTATCAAGCGGTTCTTATTCGAAGAACCCTTGCCTTTTGTTTAGCTTGAGACTAAATCATCGTGGCTCTAGTATGAATCTAAGGTTTTAATTGAACTGATTCATAGGATCTCAACAAGATAATTTCTATATTACGCATAAAAAAACAAATCCTTTATAGGGAAGAGAAAAGTCAAGAAGCCTCTAATGACCAACATAAGGGAAAGGAAGAAAGAAAGACGCGCCAACTTGAGATTTTTTGGCATTATCATCACAAAGAAGATATTCCGGATTTTTCTTATTTGATATCTTCAAGGCAAATCGACCCAATTCAGTGGCTGATGAAGTTTTGAACCTTTTTTCTAATATTCGTTGAAAATTTTTGTGTTTCTGCTTGAGCCGTACGAGATGAAATTTTCATATACGGCTCTTAGAGGGGGACTCGGGTTAGTTACCTATCTCAATAAAGTATATGATTGGTTTGAGGAACGTCTTGAGATTCAGGCAATTGCAGATGATATAACTAGTAAATATGTTCCTCCCCATGTCAACATATTTTATTGTTTAGGGGGAATTACACTTACTTGTTTTCTAGTACAAGTCGCTACCGGTTTTGCTATGACTTTTTACTACCGACCAACCGTTACAGAGGCTTTTTCCTCGGTTCAATACATAATGACCGAGGCCAACTTTGGTTGGTTAATCCGATCAGTTCATCGATGGTCAGCAAGTATGATGGTTTTAATGATGATCCTGCATGTATTTCGTGTGTATCTCACAGGGGGATTTAAAAAACCCCGCGAATTAACTTGGGTCACAGGTGTGGTTTTGGCTGTTTTGACTGCATCATTTGGTGTAACTGGTTATTCTTTGCCTTGGGATCAAATTGGCTATTGGGCAGTCAAAATTGTGACAGGTGTACCTGACGCCATTCCGGTAATAGGATCGCCTTTAGTGGAGTTATTACGCGGAAGTGCTAGTGTGGGCCAATCCACTTTGACTCGTTTTTATAGTTTACATACCTTTGTACTGCCTCTGCTTACTGCCGTATTTATGTTAATGCACTTTCCAATGATACGTAAGCAAGGTATTTCGGGTCCTTTATAGGGAAGGCATATCATAGAGAATTATAATTATCATATATCATATCGGGTAGGTTTTGGTATTTCATTGCTACAAGCATGGGTTATTGTAAAATAACACATGTCATTTGGATACTTCTCTTCAACTCCAAAGTATTTTTATACAATACAAATAGTTGAAGTTAATTTTACGAAAGAAAAAAGGCGGATTATGGGAGTGTGTGACTTGAATTATTGATTTGGCCATGCAGATAAAGAATTGGATCTGCCACATTAGAATTCACAACCAAAGGTGTCTCCGCATCCAATCAACATGTAAGTCCCCTACCTAGGAAGGATAGGCTGGTTCACTTGAGGAGAATATCTTCTATGATCATACCGCAACCATGTCATCCATGAACAGGCTCCGTAAGATCCCATAGAGTAGAAATGGAATAAGTCATGTGACATGATCCAGTTCTCTATTTATTACACTTACCTTTTTATTATAGTATGGAAATGCATTCATTTTCTTTGCATCGATTGTGATCCGCAATACTATCGGAGTAAAAGAAGGGATCTAAGGAAGAATGTAGGCTAAACTTTTTGATTTTTTATTAGTAACAAGTAAATATTTTGTTTGGAGGTAAGAAACTTGCGATATTGAGGGGATAAATACCAACTAATCAAGAGACATGAGACAATCCACAAAGCAATTGATCATGATCAAATTTGTAAGCCCACTTGGATATTGAGCATTTACCCATAAGAATAGGATTATTTTCAATGAGTAGTTGTAGGTGCAACTTCGGAAAAGAGAATCTGATAAAGCTTTTCTTGCCTAGAGTCATTGAGTCATTATAAACCTTAATTCTATTAAGGATCTTCCGCGGTCTTATTTCTTTCACTCTTGCTCGAGCCGGATGATGATAAATTCTCATGTCCGGTTCCTTTGGGGGATGGATCCTAAAGAGTTCACCTATCCCAATAACAAAGAAACCAGACTTAAATGATCCTGTATTAAGAGCTAAATTAGCTAAAGGGATGGGACATAATTATTACGGGGAACCCGCATGGCCCAACGATCTTTTATATATTTTTCCAGTAGTAATTCTAGGTACTATTGCATGTAATGTAGGTTTAGCGGTTCTCGAGCCATCAATGATTGGTGAACCGGCAGATCCGTTTGCAACTCCTCTGGAAATATTACCCGAGTGGTACTTCTTTCCCGTGTTTCAAATACTCCGTACGGTACCCAATAAGTTATTGGGCGTTCTTTTAATGGTTTCTGTGCCAACAGGCTTATTGACAGTACCTTTTCTAGAGAATGTCAATAAATTCCAAAATCCATTTCGCCGCCCAGTAGCTACGACCGTTTTTTTAATCGGTACTGTAGTAGCTCTTTGGTTAGGTATTGGAGCAACATTACCCATTGATAAATCATTAACTTTAGGTCTTTTTTAGATATTTTTTGATTCATTCAACCGTGAAGTACCATAGGTATCTAGGAAATAGTTACTTCCAAGTGAATCTTCCCTAGATACCTAAAATCCATTTTATTATGATCCATTTCGCGAAAATATAGATTGTACCAAAGATGCTAAATTGTTTTCTTTTTATTCTAACTCGAAAAAGAAGAAGAAAAAAAATTGCAATGGATTTAAAACGAGAGTTTATTCTTAAGTAAATCAATTGGGAGATGCTTCTCTAGAGTGTCCCATATATGTTTTCTATCTTCCATACGAAAACTGTCAATTCTCAGAAGATCTTCTTCAGTCTTACTCAAAAGGTCCAATAGTGTATGTATATTGGCCCTTTTTAGACAATTATACGTTCTAGAAGTCAATTCTAATTGATCAATAAAAATACAATTCAATGGAATTCCTTTTTTGTTTTTCTTTAGATTAGTTAATCTTTTTTGAAAAGTAAAAAGGGGTGGAGTAAACCTGTTTTTATTTTCTTCGAAACTAGCGCCCTCTTCCTCCGCGTGTAGAAAAGGAAGAAATAAATCAATCAAATTACGAGAAGCCTCATAAAGTGCTTCCTTAGGGGTTAAACTTCCATTAGTCCATATTTCTAGAAAAAGTATCTCGTGTTTTTCATTTCCATTCCCACAAGAAAAAATACTATAATTCACATTTCGAACAGGCATGGATACAGCATCTATAGGATAACTTCCATCTTGATAGTTCTTTCTGAGTTCTGTCTGATATCCACGATCTCTCTTGATCTGTAAATCAATACAGAAATCAATGGGCTCTGTCAAGTTAGCTATAGGTTGTGCCGTATCAACGATTTCTACGGAAGGCGGTAAGATGATATCTTGAGCAGTTATGTATCTAGGACCTTTGACGCAAATGGATGCGTCTCTAACTCCATAGAGATTACTTCTCAATACAATTTCTTTCAAATTTAGTAAAATTTCTTGTACGGATTCTTCAATACCTGCTATTGTAGAATACTCGTGCGGCACGCTCCCAAATTTTGCACGTGTGATACATGTTCCTTCTATTTCTCCAAGTAAAGCTCTTCGCAAGGCAATACCGACGGTGTCCGCTTGACCTTTTCTAAGCGGGGACAGAATGAAACGACCATAATAAAGGCGCTTACTATCTACTCTTGATTCAACACACTTCCACTGTAGTGTTTGAGTGGATCCTGCTACCTCCTCTCGAACCATAATAGACTAGTATTATTATTTTATCATTGAATCGTTTATTTCTCTTGAAATGAAAGTTGAAAGCGGGTTAATTCTTTTACAGACGTCTTTTTTTAGGCGGTCGACATCCATTATGCGGCATAGGTGTTACATCGCGTATACAACTTAATCGCACACCACTTTTAGCAATGGCTCGTAATGCGGCATCTCTTCCACTACCAGCGCCCTTTACCATAACTTCTGCTCGTTGCAAACCTACTGTACGAATAGCATCTACTGCTGTTCTTTGACCAGCATAGGGTGATGCTTTTCTTGAGCTTTTGAATCCACAAGTACCGGCCGAGGACCAAAAAACCACCCGACCTTGTGGGTCTGTAACAGTTATAATGGTATTGTTGAAACTAGCTTGAACATGAATAACCCCTTTTGTTATTCTACGTGCACTCTTCCGTAAACTAAAACGTGCATTCCTACGTAAACCAATACGCACTTTCTTACGTGAACCAATTTTTGGTATAGCTTTTGCCATATTTTATTATCTCATAAATATGAGTTAGAAATAAAAAAAAGAAAAAAAGATACAAAGATATCCGTT